>NC_059549.1:10600000-10900000 GCF_905220415.1 Colias croceus
TTTGTGATTATCGTTTTTCGTAGAAAATGGTTAGATATTGTGCTGTTTACGGATGTATTTCATCAGAAAAACGCGAATTTTTTTTACGCTAGTCAAAAATGTGCCAACCATAAAGCGTTGCACACACACATTTGCAGTCTCTACAGTGTGACTGTCAAAACGATAATTTTGTATGGAGTGTCCGGGGTGTGTTACTACTTTAATTATATTCATCTCACACACCAAAATTAATTACCTACTGCAATTCATTTCCCAATTTTTTTAGTTATTATACCTACTTATCGTGGAAATACTGAAAGGCTAGGTACTGGCAATACTTTAAAATCATAATATGAGGTCAAGTGAATTATTTTCATTGACTCGAATTACATCTTTGAATGGCATCAGTAAAAGCAAAAACACTTATCTAATTATTTTATCTTATAGATGTAACTGGCCGTGTCGGTCACTTCACAATTATGTACCTACACAAGAGCATTGTACCGTGATATCTATCTACATTTAATAAAACTCTCTATGTAAGTGTCTGTACTCTGTACCGATAAATATCTTAAAATAAAGGACTCGGGGGTTTTAATAGGTACAATTCTGTTGTTCTAATAAAATTAGCTTCTAGAACGTTTCTCTATTTCCAATATGCTTGTTCAAAAGGAATCGCATAACTAAAATATTAGTTTCATTTGAGACTTAAGTTACTTTACATTTACATATTATCTACTATGGAAACATAGACGCGTGCGTGGCTAGTATAATAAATCTTACATACATAATATTATTAATATATAGTTATATACCTACCTATTAGCAACCACACGCATTGAGCGTGTCAACTCGAAAGAATCTTAACTGGTTCACGAAGTTATTCGCAGTAGGCGACCAGTTATTACGGCCGTGTTTCTTGTTGAATTTGTTATTCTTAATCGGATGATCTACGGTTGAAAGGTGAGTTATATAAATCTATAAGTATTTATATTATTTAATGTATTACATTATTTGCAAGGGAATATTTTTTTTATTATCTTTCGAATAATTTTATTGGAAATTGTAAAGGTATCTTTTGAATACGTTTCGTTGTTCAGTGCACGGATGACGGAGTACACAGTCAGGTGCACAGTAGGTAATTATTATTGCACCAAATATTGTACTCACTGTGTCAATGGATGGGATGGGATGCGATACATATAAGTTATATTCCTATTTTTTTAAGCATAAAATGAAAAAAAAAATGATAGCATTTGGTTTCCAATTTTTATCGCTAGTTAGCTACAACAGTTAGACTTGTAGATGTTTCTATAAATGATTCGATTAATGATTTAATACATTTTGTAACAACAGATGTCGGTTAAAGTACAAAAAATATCGGATTCCCTGAAGTTAGGTGAAGGGCCACACTGGGATGAAAAGCAACAGGCGTTGTTTTTTGTTGATATTAATGGGGCTGCCATCCACAAGTATGTACCTTCTACCGGAGAACATACATTCGGCAAACTTGGTAAGTAGGTATGTAGTTTTACTACAACTTTAATAAATTAATATTAGAAATTTCATTCAGTACCTATTGAGTTGAAATTAAATAAATTACGTAAACGTAAAAAATAATTGGCATACGGTGTAAATCGATACAGTGTCTATATACTTATTCGTATTTTCTAAATAATGGTGTTTTTATAAAATGCTCTTATTTAGAAAATGAACGATATAGCTATGAAAGGTAAGCAGGTATATCATAACAACAGTACTTAGGTTGATGAATTGAAACCGTTTGTACGGCTAAAACGGCTGGGCCGATTTTGACGGGACTCGGATTTGTTATAAATTATAATAATTGCTTGGAAGAAATTGCTTGAAGCAATAAAGCCGCCCTTTGCATCAAATGTCCTGTCTGTGTGTGTGAAATTTTTATTTGTTTTGTATGCAATAAAGATTATAAATAAATAAAAATAAATAAATAATATGCATGGTGCACAAAACAAAGTAGACTGATGAGAATTTTACCATGTTGGATAATAAATAATAATGAGTTAAATTCCGATAAATTTATCATTAAAAAAACATTTAAATATATTCATTCCCTTTTAATATAAACATGGACCCAATAAATATCTAGAGGACTTATCATAGCCATAGTAAACAGCGTAATTCGTTTCTCAGTTCCCAATTTAGTCGATAGATGTCACTCGCAGTATCATTTGGCATTTTTTTATAATTGAATGGTTCTTGTCTCAACTAGATGTCGCTTCTAAAAAAAATCAATGTGCCAAATAGTATCTTATGGTATCTTGACGTAAAATATAATACGCAAAAAACGTAAACTATAACGTAAAATATTATAAAGGCAAGAGGCGGCTCGTGACAAAATTGTACGGGTGTTCAATTATTGAACTAAAACAAAGAAAATACATTAGCGTAGTAAATTCATAACAAAAAAAAATGAGCACCACATTATAAATGTCTATTTAAACACTAAAAATTATAAAGTACAGGCCATTTCAAAACGAATTCAATGATTATCAATTAATAATTAGAAAATCCCCGAATTTGCTTTCGCGAGCGTATTTTTATTGTTTGTTTATAATATAGGAGTGGCAACTGGCAACGTCGCGCGCTTGTCGCGCGCAATTGCTGCTGTCATGCGATGCGGCAACATCGCGGTTTCGCGCAGAACCTCCGCAGGACTGTCGCAAAATTTCTCTTTCACTCTTATTGGATTCCGTATTTAGGCATTTGATATTCGTATTGGAGTTTAGGTATACGATAAATTTAATTTTAAATTATAGATATATTAATTGTTAAATGAATGAGCACAACTTTATTATAATAATTATTTATGAGAGTTCACTGCCCCAGCGCTCCTTAGGATGAACCGCCTATTTTTTCAGTTTTCACTTCGATCATCGCTGTTCGAGAGTGACTTCGTGACCACCATCATGGACCACGCTGCTATGAACTGTTTTTATCTAAGAACTACTCGAACAATTAGAGCATAAATTTCAACGTAAGACGTATAAGTGTCTGTAGCTGTATTGACTCAGTCTCGTACTTATAAACTAATGGACGCTGGTTCAAATCATCGCCGTACATCTAGATTTTTTTTCTTTTCCCGTATTTTTTGCTCATATAAATATGTAATACTGTTTACAAGGGAATAATTAAGAAGAAAAAAGATAGGTATAGACATTTTTTTTTTCACAAAAAATAAAGAATATATATACACTACTCTGATCACTATGTCGAATGTTTGTACTTTGTAGTGGGTGTCGAAAACCTTATTAAACACTTCCTTAGATGCTCCCTATGTTCTTTAGCGTATGACTTGCAGTGCGCTGGAACCAACGATAAGAGATTTTATGCCATGTTACCTGAAAAGAAGTCTTCTTGGAAATGTCCAGCATGTCTTAGCCAGCGACCCAAACTTGATAACACCAACACAGTCAGTCGCTTACGTCAGTATGAAGCGTACGTGTTTGATCAAGCGGGTTACAAATTAAATTCAAATCTAATTGAAATAGTATATCTTGTTGGAAGTTTTTATTAGTGGTGCTTAAGTTATCAAAAACAATCTGATTTGTGGACGAATACGCGTTATACATCATGATTTATTATTAAAATTAACATTGGAAACTTTTTGCGTAAAAGTGATAAAAGTGGTTGACGGTATATTAAAAACAAAAGTTACAAATTAACATTGTCATCTATCGTGACGATTTACCAGATACAATAAGAAACATAATTTCGTTGAAAATTACAAGACACTCGTAGCTTTGTACAAAGTGAACTGGACTTAAAACAGTTAGTAGGAAGATCGATCCTGACACGGGGGTCATATTATCAGAAATTTATTACTATATTTTTTTTTTTCTTAATTACTTAAATTTTCCAATCATTATGAAGTTTGCCTGTTGCAAAGCTACAACAGAAGGCAGCGCTGGGATTTTATCTTGCCCTCATTGTAAACGAAATTATCATATTGCATGTTTGTTCCCAACTGACAAAAAGAAACAATTGACAAGCGAATTTAAAAAAAAATGGTTTTGCCCTGAATGTTCCACTCATCAGTCAAGATCTCTGAATACTGAAAATACCCCAGTACGCTCATGCGCTCAATTGTTACAACGAAGTCCTGATAACATTACAACACGTAGAGGTGGCACATCTTCTTTTAAATCCCTTATCGCTGTGAATAATAATGCATTATCAGCTGACTCTATTCGAGAGATTATATCCGAAGAGATGGAAAAGCTGCGGCGCTCACTGGAATCATCAATTATGAATAGGATTTCGTTAGATTTAAATTGTATAAAGCAAGAAATTATTAGTTTAAAAGACAGTATCACATTTATAAACAGCAGATATGATGATTTCAGCAAAACTATTTCAACGCTTGAAAAAATTAATAATAATTCTAATTCGTAATTCTGCACTAAGCCCTGTGAGGAGCATGAACGCTCATAACTAAAAACTAAAATAATTCAAAAACACCGGAGTTTTTAAAACAACGCCCTCTAGATGTAATAATTGAAAATCGATAGTTTGCTGTTTCCATAGTTCTAAAATTGGTCACTAGTGGTGCTTTTAAAGCTGCAAATTAAATAATAAGCTCAAATCAGAGCGCCATCTAGTAATAGTCTGAAATTACGGGGTACGATCTCTAGTATGACCATTACCAGTCCACTAGATTATATTCGTCCATGATATAAACAAAGTGCACTGTAACACCTAGTTGTGTTAATTGATAAGGGCAGCAAACACTCACATAATAGGTATTTTAAATATTCAGTAATTAAGATAGGACAATAATTAATACAATATAATAGATAGGTACTTTTGCGATATAACAAATCTGAAGTGCCTAGTTGTTAATTGTCTGGTAATTTAACAATTGAGTAGATTGTTGAATGATCTTATTGTTATTACTTAGGTATTAGTTTTTAGGCTTTGAGAATTGAGGTTATACTCATGTACATGACGTAGGTACACAATATGTTGCTCCCTAAAAATGTAGCTTTTTCACTCGCAAGATTATAAATATAAATTAGAAAATTTTTATTCTGAAAACAATAAAAATGGTCACGTTACTTTGCATTATTTATATGATGGTCTACACTGTAGGTATGTAAATTGTAAAAGGCAGTTTAATTTTATACAATACCTACCTATCTAGTATCTACTGATAAATTAAGGATAAATTGTATATTATTGCAACTATCTGCTAGATTTCGGTCCGAGGTTTCAACTGCGTCTGCGTGTACCTAGCTACTTCATGATTGCTTGGTTTAAAAATAGAACTAAAATAATTATGATATTCACATCCATAACTGTTCGTTCATTTTATTCTGACAAAGTAGTTACCAATATCTGTTCCAAATCCCAGCAAAATCGGATTTTACAAGTATCAAATAATGCGCTTTTTGTTAATTGGTTTATATATTCTACCATAATATAATAATTTTCAGACGGCCGGGTAGGATTCGCAGTTCCAGTCGAAGGTACAACAGACCAGTTTGTAGTTGGTGTTGAGAAGACGTTCCAGGTTGTTCAATGGGACGGCAAGAATGACAGTAAGGTGAATGTGGTGAAGGTCTTGGGGAAGGTTGACCAGGATGTGGACGCCCCCACCAGGATTAATGATGGAAAAGCTGACCCGCGTGGAAGGATTTTTGCTGGTATGATTTTGGAATTTAGAACTAGTTTTCCGTCACTCGTTCGTTTTACCTAGTAACTATAGTTTAGTATTATCACAGAATACTTAATGGTACATGTATTATCATTATCTGTGGCTATCTTCTATTTTATATTTAATAAGTGCTTATGAGCCTCTTGATGCGTCGATCTTGAGAGCACTTTAAATTATTTACTAGAAAAGCGAGTAAAAGTTATATAAAACAATAAACGCTAACTTTTTTAGTAAATATTTAAAATACTCGCGGCAAACCTAGCACAAGAAGAAGAAAAAGATAATCAACATAATTTTTAATAGGATAGTTACTTTTTTCTACGATTGAATCTGTTTCTCGAATTACGATCACAATTCAGAATAGCAGTAGAATTACACAATTTTCATTATTGTTTTTCAGGCACTATGGGTAACGAAGTGGCGGGCGAAATTGTAGGCAACTTGGGCTCGTTCTACCGCATCGATAATAGCGGAGCCATTGTGAAGCTCTGCGACAAAATAAGTATATCAAACGGACTCGCGTGGGATTTGAAGGAAAATGCGATGTATTATACTGACTCGTTTGACTATAATATACGCAGATATGATTATAATGTGGAAACTGGAGAAATTTGTAAGTATTAAAATGTAAATAATAGGTACCTATACGATATACACGCGGTTGTAATTTCAACCATACCTACTAACTAAAAGCAATCGAAATATCATTATTTTTTATGAAATCAGGAAACAATATTCTTGATTTATTAATAGTTACTTACCTATATTTTAAATTTAATTAAATTTATCGAAAAATGTATAATGCCTCCTCCACACTACTCGCGAAGTTCCTCGGCGAAGTACTCGGCCGAAGTTGACTGAAGTCCGCGGTGCTACACTACACACTCGTTCAACTTCGCGAGGAGCGCATACGTTCATATTCAGAACGAACTTCAGGTAACTTCGTGCCCTTTGACTCGGGCGCAAAAACCGACAACAAACGGAAGTCGGCCGAGGCGAGGTAAAAGCGAGGTAAAGTTGGACGAAGTAAGCCGAAGTGCCTCTCTACATTATTCTATTCGTCTAACCTCGTTCAACTTCGCGAGTAATGTGGAGGAGGCATTATAATATGTTATTCAATTAGAAAACCCTACGTTTCTCAATTCAATAAAATCAATTTCAGCCAACATGAGATACATCTTCGATTTCAAAAAGAACGGCATCGAAGGTCTGCCAGACGGAACAACCATAGATAAGGACGGTAATCTATGGGTTGCGGTCTTCTTCGGCTCCTGTGTGATTCAAATTGATCCCCGTACGGGGAAATTATTGAAAAAGATCCCCATCCCAGCTGAACAAGTAACCTCTGTGATATTTGGCGGTCCTAATTATGATATTTTGTTCGTTACAAGCGCTTGTGTTAACATAGATAATAAACAGAAACCCGCTGCCGGTTGTACGTACATGGTAACCGGGCTCGGTGTGACTGGGTTACCAGGCTATAACTTTAAATTGCAAGCATAAAATTGTATCTAAACGATGACATTATAAGAAAAAAGATGTGGAATCTTCAATAAACGGCACTAACGCACATATGTTTAAAGCAAGGTAGCATGAATTATTGTGAAGTAAAATGTGACTAATTAGTCACATTTTTAGTCACTAGCCACTTTTTTACATGCCACTACTGGAAAGCCTATCTACACTTTTTCCTCATTATTTCATCGTTCCTACTATGTGTACTGTGTATTATTATTGTTAACTACTGTTTTATATCAAACTTTATATAATAAATAACTTGTTTTACATTTGACTTTTATTTGATAGGGTGAATAGTACCTTTAATACCGATAAAAACCCATGGAGGGTTGTCGCGTAAAAACCACAGGACAGTTCTTTGGCATATTATGATTATAATGTAGATACATATAATGTATTTTGTAAAATTAAATTGTAAAACTGACATGATTAAAAAGAGCAACTATGGAGTTTCTTGCCGATAGATACTGCTTTCCGAATCGGTGGTAAATGTTAAAATATATGTAATGACGTTTCAAAAGTGCTTCTAAAAGAAGTCTAATTGAATAAATAAATGTTTGAGTTTGAGTTTGAATAGTAATTAAATAATTATAATTCCAAATTACCTTTTTAATAAACAATTTTATTCAATGACTAGGTTTCCGCCCGCGGCTTCGCCCGCGCAGTCAAAGAAAAACCCACATAGTTCCCGCTCCCGTGGGAGATTGCGTCATTTTCCCGGGATAAAAAGTAGCCTATGTCCTTTCTCGGGTATCAAAATATCTCTATACCAAATTTTATGACAATTGGTTCAGTAGTTTAGGCGTGATTGAGTAACAGACAGACAGACAGACAGACAGAGTTACTTTCGCATTTATAATATTAGTATGGATATGAATGATATAATTACTATCCCATTTAGCATCTATAGAAGTTGAGGGATTGATTTAAAATACAAAATCGAATCAATTATGACTGACGTAACCTTACAAAAATGATATGATTGATTACTAATTATGGAAAGCACATAATTTTATAACTTTTATAGCATTAAAGAGTACATTGTTACCCATGCGTAAATATTTGAAAAATCATAGAATAGAAAAATTGTCAATGTTTACTATAGGCTCGAAACCCATGTAAAATGTGACGATAAATTAAATTTCCATTTCAATATAGATTGTGTAGGTTTTAAGCGTGAATGTTTCTAAACATGTTTAAAATCAACATATTCTTTCATTTTGTTTCCCATTGAACCAATATCAAATAAAACAGCAAATGCAGAAAATCATTTATTACACATTATTACATAAATTACAATAACTTGACGCTAACACTGGGGTGCCCTTTCACCCCAAGGCCGGTGACTTCGAACGTGGCCCCGCATGGTGGGGGTTGTTCCTCACCCCTGTTCATACACGCTGACGTCACGTATAGCACGTCTAGATTTGGACCCCCGAAGGCTACTGATGTAGTTTGTAGCGCTGGAGTCGGGATCTTTTGGAGGAGCTTACCCGCTCTGGGGTCCACTTTGATTACCTGGATTTGGGATAAAAAATAATTTATTAAGAAATGCAAAGACGCATGTATGGGAGTGACTGAGTTTAGATATAAATGAGTCAATCCTACACACGTGATAATAATAGCTTCTAAATAACAATATGTTTTGCAACAAAATTCTAAACCTCCTTCAAATTATGGATATAGGATATGTTTATAGGATTAATAACGTCATGGGAGGTTTTCAAATGAAAAAAAATCAAATTAAGTTCGGTTCACCTAACTGGGTCCTGGAGCTAGACGAATAAAATGCAAAAAATCTGCATTCAAATGAAATGAAAAAAGGCCGCCCCGTTACCTCGTATCTACTAGGTTTCATTTTTGACATCACTTATTGTCTGTCTATAGAGTCTCAAAAATAAAGATTGAGAAACAAATATTCAAATGGCAACACTAAAGGGCATTGAAACTTTCTGGCATATCAAACCCGCCGCCATTTTGATTTTTTTTCGAAATCGCGGCGCACGATTAAAGTGGTATATATGGATAGAGGATACATAGACAAACAAAAAATGTCTAATAACATAGTACCCTACAGCGTCACATTACCGAGATATTTGGAGGTAAATAACAGTTTATTGGAAGAAAGTAGGTAGATTCATTACACAAAAACATACATACATTACATAAAAATGTAAGTAATGTAATGAATACGTACTTTCTTCCTGTAATAATAATAATCTACCTGGGAGTGATTATTTTTAGATAATATTATGCATATAGAATATAGACACGTAATAAGTCTATTTTAGTGTTTGTCGTACTCATAAGTGAATATTTACCTCCAAATATCTCGGTAATGTGACGCTTTAGGGTACTATGTTATGAGACATTTTTTGTTCGTCTATGTGTCCTCTATCCATACATACCAATTTAATCGTGCGCCGCGATTTTGAAAAAAAAATCAAAATGGCGGCGGGTCGATATGCCAGCGTCCATACAAAAAGTTTCAAACCCCTTTATTAATAACTAGGTTGTCTAAAACCTAATAAATTATATACTAAAACCTTCTTCTTGAATCACTCTATCTATTAAAAAAACCGCATCAAAATCCGTTGCGTAGTTTTAAAGATTTAAGCATACAAAGGGACATAGGGACAGAGAAAGCGAGCTTTTTTTATACTATGTAGTGATTATACATATAATCTTTATTTGTTTTGCTTTTTATTAAACTCACTATTTTGTCAAGTTTAAAAAAGCATTCAAAACAAAAAATATATTTTCAGTTAGAACGAAATTACAAATATTTATCCGTCACCTGTTTGCCATCGAAGTTAGCAATCCACAGGTTACCATCGACGTCGATGGTCATACCGTCAACAATGCCTTTGAGTCCGTGGTCTTTGTACACGAACACTAGCCGGGGATTCGCTGCAAGATAATTATTGTTATAAATATATTAAACAAAAAATATACCGGCCGAATTGATAAAATCTTGCTCCTTTTTTTTGAAGTCGGTTAAAAAAATGCAAAAAAGTATGCTTATGCAGGTTTGAATACCAAAAAAATCGAAAAAAAAAGTGTATTTTTTTTAAATACTGTTAATAAAAGTAAAATTGCTCTCTGAGAATTTAAAATATTAAACTATGTTTTCGCAAGTGTTTAGTCTTTTATAATTACTATTTTTCTACACAATACCCGGATTTTTTTGGAGTTTTTTAAACATTAACATAACTCATTAATTCAGATTTTTACTTTATGAAAATACTAGCTTTCGCCCGCGTGGTGTTTTGATAAAAGATAGCCTATATGTTCTTTCTCAGGGTCTAAAGATTGTCTGTGCCAAATTTCATCAAAATCGGTTGAGAGGTTTAAGCGGGAAAGCGTAACGGACAGACAGAGTTACTTTCGCATTTATAATTTTAGTAGGGATAATAGTTTTACTTTTAAGTATCGATTAATGATTAATAAAAAAATACTTACAAATGTCACCAGTCTCAATATCATAGTCGTATCTCCTAACTGCATATTCAAAAGAGTCTGTATAATAAAAGGCCTTTTCCTTCACATCCCAACAGAGGCCGTTAGATATATCGATATTGTCCACAACTCTGTGTGTCTGTCCGTCGGGGTCTACGCGATAGAGGGACCCCTTCTTTAGGTGGAATTTGCCCGGTTCATACTCGTGGCCCATTGTGCCTGTAATATGGAAAAGTACCTATACTTCACACAAATAACTCAAAACTGTAATAGACATATCAAAAAACATTCCTTCTTTACGTAGTTAAAAAAACTAAACAATACGCTTGAAAAAGGTAAACTCATGAAATTATCGTATTGTCGTCGTGATATAAAAAGTTTGAATTAAATCTGTCTGTTTAAAGAAGGTCAAAATAGAGTTTAAATATGTCAAACATACAGATGAAGCTTACAAACCGCATTAAAAAAGGAAGATACTGTATATCTGAAACTTTCGATAGCAACTTATGTAAAAATATTTCTTAAGTATTGTTCATAAGGACATTTTCGAGCCCCAGAAAACTATATAACAACAAAACATACAACAAATCATAACAATCACAATCACACACAAAAAAATTTCACCACGACCATTCCTACCACCGAAAAACGTCAAAAAATCCCAAAAAAAAACCACATTTTTTTCTTCTTTTCTCACCAACAAACAGCCTGCCCCTGGGATCAGCTTTAGCATCATTGATCCGATTGTCCGGGGTATGTTTGTCCAGTTCTGTGATGGTCTTCAACCGTTTTGCTGTACCGTTTTCACCATCCCATTGAATTACAACCACTTCGCGCTTTAGCCCCACCACGAATTGGTCCTTTTTGCCTTCTACGGGGATTATGAAGCCAGGCATAGCGTCTGGAAAGAGAAATAATAAATAAAATAATAAATAAAACAAAAAGAAATCTATTTTATTTAGAGGAATTGCGATAGTTTTGGCGATAAGTTGAGAATTGTGATGATCCTTTGCGGTCACCAAAAGTGTCAAAACTCTAAAAGTAATCGAATAAGGTATGCCTGCGTGGATATGAACGTGGATTGAACAAATATTAATAACATATTACTTCAATACGAAAATTTTGCATTTTCAGAATCCATACTAATATTATAAATGCGAAAGTAACTCTGTCTGTCTGTCTGTCTGTTACTCAATCACGCCTAAACTACTGAACCAATTTTCATGAAATTTGGTATGGAGATATTTTGATACCCGAGAAAGGACATAGGCTACTTTTTATCCCGGGAAAATGACGCAATCCCGGAAATCCCACGGGAACGGGAACTATGTGGGTTTTTCTTTGAATGCGCGGGCGAAGCCGCGGGTGGAAAGCTAGTAATCAATAATTCTTCAAACTACTTATATTTGATAAATTTGATTTTGTGCTAGAGTTACGTCATAGAGTCAGGCGACGATTTTGGTATCTTTAAATCTTGCCAAAGAAGTTTCACTTCTGACACGTGTGCTCACACGATCTTTTTTTGTCTTATCCGACAAAGAAAAAAAATCCTCCTATACACGGTAAAATTGTACAACTCACCCAATTTAGACTTGGTATGTCTCCCAGTACTGGGAACATACTTGTGCACGGTCTGGTCGAAGATGCTGACGAAGTATAGCGCTTGGTCCTCCTTCGACCAGTGCGGACCCTCGCCGAGCCATACCGGCTCTGTCACGGGTGTCACTTTTATCGACATCTGGAAAAATGGGGAATTTTGAAAAAAAAGGTCTTTTTCGCCTTTTAACACTGCAAATTCATTTAAAGATAGTTTTAATCTTGAAACTACATCTCGCAAATAATTATGATTTGAATTTATACATATGACTGGAGATTCGATACTTCAAGTTTAACTTTAGTTAATAAAGAGGTAAATTTTGTGAGTTTGTAAAGGTCACTGAATCTACTGAACTGATTTTTGAAATTCCTTAATTTTAATTAATTTTGGGACACCGATAATTTTGTTGCTACGGCAATATCATTCTTATACGCGATAGAGGAATTGTTCAGGCTATGCTAAAGCCTAAAATTACTACAAAGTTTTTATACAAAAGCATACAATATATTCGAATGAGTACACTCCATAGGTGACTCAATGACTTACAAATCGTAACTCTACTATATTGTAATGTTTGAGTAAGGTCATCTGCTCGCAAATTAGTTGCGAGATAAAAAACAATAGCAGGCATATTGTATAGAATATAGATCATGTGTAGTACGTGTAGTATAGAATTTTAGATGATCTATGAATATAAATCGCGATTTTTTTTTCAAAAATTAAAATTGTACTGACCTCAAGTTTTGGGGTAGTTCTAACTTTTTTTTTCAAAACATACGCAAAAATAAACCAATTTATGAACAGTGTATTTTATTTAAATCTTTAATATTAATTATTGACGTTGAGGAAAATGAAGAGATCGGAATGTGATGTAGTATTTGATAAAAAATAAATTGCTTTTAGCTAGAAGGTAACTAGTTTATTTTGGTAGAGATGGAATCATAATTTCGTTTTAAATTTGTTCAAAATCTGCCTTGTTTTAAAAGCACATAATGTTTGAGTGAATTTAACTTAAACAAAATTGTAAATGTAAGCCTAAAAATAACTTAAAATTCGCTAATTCTACTGTCGAATTTTAATTGATCGCCGCTTAGAACCGGACAATATAAAGAAAGAGAAACATGTACTTAACTGACTTAGTTTATAAAAGTGTTATGAACTCTATCCCCTATAGTATTTTATAGAAACATCAAAATACGGACGCAACGGTAAATCGAAAGACGCAGGTTTCAATCTAAACAACTGTATTTTTTAACAAACGAAAAGTTAACCGCATAACATTTTAAACTCTTTTTACACACACATTTTATTTTGTTATCAAAATAAAATATAGGTACCAAAGAAATCAACCAGGACATAAGTTAAAGAAACTTTTTAAATAACATACCTCATCTGCGTAACTTGAAGCTTTACTTTTGAACTTAGCCTGCGTGTGCGCACGTCCTACATTCGCCAACTAACGGCCACCACTAGTCGGATATTTATAAACATTGATGACGTCACTAGTGATGGGAAACCATAGTTACGTTGTTTTTAATCATATTTGGTCGATGTATTAAGGTGTAGCGTGATTTCCGAAAAGACTATTTCCATGTTAGTGTGAGTCAGTCTAGTAGTGATTTTTATTACCTATGTATTTTAAAGCACGTTATCTTTATGTCAGTACGAATGATGTAATCTGATTTATGAAGCTATTAAATAACATAAGTCGCGACTGCTGTTCAACCTAAATATTTAAGCAGAGGACAATATAACGCTACTCTACAATATTGTCTACTACTGTACAATCCAAATCTGTAAATACAGTTTAAGGTTAAGCTACGGTAAATACTAAATACACTCAAAAATATGAAACTATAGATAGACATTGAAAACAATGGAGGAGGAAAAGGAGAGGATTTAAACCAGTCAGCCCCCCTAGCCAAGTGGCTTTCTGTTAGCGTAGCGTTCAATAGAATAGACTACGAATGTATGAGATTGACGTAAGCTGTAGATACGTTTATCCCACCAAAAACATAAATGTAAAATTTGGAGCCGAGTTCAATCGTTGACTTAATTTGCCAAAAAAAGAAATGAGATCTAAATGTGTGCCAAGTTCTGCAGACAGTCCAGAAATTTATTTACAAAGATGTATTAAGTTCTTAGGTTGACTGAAAACTCAATTGTTTTATTTTCCCTTAGAGAACAATGTTTATTCCAAAATATAACTTTTTAAATTTGAATAATATTTATTTTCACAAAGCAAACAACTAATGACCTATTGAACCCCATAATTTGATGAGGCTAGTTTTTAGAACCTCACAAAATATAAACAGTATGTAAAACTAGCCTCATCAAATTATGGGGTTCAATAGGTCATTAGTTGTTTGCTTTGTGAAAATAATTATATTATTCAAATTTAAAAAGTTATATTTTGGAATAAACATTGTTCTCTAAGGGAAAATAAAACAATTGAGTTTTCAGTCAACCTAAGAACTTAATACATCTTTGTAAATAAATTTCTGGACTGTCTGCAGAACTTGGCACACATTTAGATCTCATTTCTTTTTTTGGCAAATTAAGTCAACGATTGAACTCGGCTCCAAATTTTACATTTATGTTTTTGGTGGGATATCATTACTTTTTGTACAGAAAATTACTCTGCAAATTTGATTTACTTTATGAATATAATACTTTTTATAATATAGGTACGATTTTTTTATTTTTTCTTGCGGTTTCTCTGTATGGTTTGTTTAGTATTATCCTTACTAATATTATAAATGCGAAAGTAACTCTGTCTGTCTGTCTGTTACTCAATCACGCCTAAACTACTGAACCAATTTGCATGAAATTTGGTATGGAGATATTTTGATACCCGAGAAAGGACATAGGCTACTTTTTATTGCGAAATATGTACCACGGGCGTAGCCGGGGCGGACCGCTAGTTTTCTATATTTTCTTATAATATGTTATGAATGTCAGCGCACATTGCCCCGTCATTATCTGCAATTTTTTAAACTCGTTTTCTGTTTAAAAGATTATGATTTTCCAAACATCCAGCGTGAATTTGTACACACACTATTACCAAGATGCAAAGATCGTTGTAGAAGAATCGTCGCCTTACTCCATGACGTTACGGTATTGCCATGACGCGATCTTAAAATTTTACTCTAAACGCGCCTAAAGATGTTTCACGCATATTAATATTACGCAAATTAAATCATTTCGACCTTCGACGAAGCCTTCTTCCATTACACCATTTATGGTAATTATTTTTGCATGCTTGTATTGGCTGAACATGTTTGTGCTTTATTAATATAATTGTATCACCATTGAATACCATGTTTAAAGCAAAATAAAGATTTTATTTATTTATTTATTTATTTATTTACTCTGAAATTAAAACTAAACTAAACACTCATAAATAAAGAATAAATAAATGTGAATATGTAAAATTATATATTATTTTTAACTGTATGAGCAATATTTTTATTACAATTTTCTTTTATTTTACGTTTAATAACAGTTTTGAATAAAGAAATCATGCAATCGAAGTAATCCACCCTAGCGATACTAGCGCGAGTGAGTGTGATGTCAGAGGCGCTTCGAATCTACAGATGTTTCGTCCTAAAATATGTAAACTTCAATAATCTATATCTCAGTCATTTATTGATGGATTTCGAAATTTTTTTCGGCCACTGATTAGTTTTGAGCTATTTTTTAAGACTAGTAAGGTGAATATACTATTTTCTATTTTTTTAAACTTTTCCATTTTTCCATACAAACAAAATTAATGTCATTGAAAAAATAATTAAATACAAATAAATTCAGTATTTTCTGATTTTTTCCTTTGTACACTCACTATTACCTAGCTGACTACAAAATTTGAACTTTGTAGGTCATCTGGAAGTGGGTTAGGTTTTGTATATGTCTATAAGTCAGTCAGTCTTAAAAATTGCGATATTTGGATATTAATATCTACGCAACTGTTTAATCTGTATTTATGAAATTTAAGGTTCTTGTTTATCTTGAGGTCCTCTTGATATGTACCAAATTTGGTTTATTTAACTCAAATAGTTTTCGAGTTATAAGGGGGTGAAAAGTGGCTCGAAATGGTTCGTGTAAATATACACACGGCTGCTGCTCGCCAGTTCTCTTCGCTTGAACTCGGCTTGACACGCTGCCGCGTGTCTAGATCTACCGCTTACGTCAATCTCATACATTCGTTATAGTCTATTCTATTGAACGCTACGCTAACAGAAAACCACTTGGCTAGGGGGGCAGATTTGGGTTACTGGGTCACTTGACGTCGATTTGCGGAAATATGGCTACTCTATCGATTAATCGGGTTCAATTCATAAAATACGCACATCTACAGATTCATTACATAAAGAGAAATTAAACATGCAAAAATAATTAATTATTATATTTTTATCAACCTGAATCTCACATAACAAAAGAACACCGGAAACCCCGTAGCTATATATTTCCTTATTTATCAAATCAATTTAATATCACAATATTTTTAATATCACGTCTATCCAGTACCATTCTTGCAATGAGATTTTATTCTGTTCTCCGTAAGTCCGTAACCTCGATTCATTCATTCGACAAATCTGTAGTAATACGAAAAGAGGATTGGAGGTAAGGCTCTTAATTACCTACCGTAATATATAGAGAAAGTCATTAGTTGCCTGTGAATAATTATTAATAAACCGAACTCAGAATTGAGTATGCTCTTACGTATAAATTTGAGATGCTACGTCATAGGTACTATAAACAAAACTTGTGCTGTCACTTGGGGTTGCGTTACCAGCTGTGAACAACACTCGGCTCTTATTTGCGCCCTTGCGACGTAACCGCTAGCACGATCGGCTCCCAAACAACGACGTTTATGTTCCCGCCATTGCGATCGATCTCATTTGAGACGCTGTTGTGTTAAATCAGCAACGATCTCAAGGTGCTGAACTGAACTTGGGAGTGTATCAACTGATTTCGTACTTGAACGCAAGCATGAGATCGGTTTAATACGGGCCTAAAACATGCAGTCTCAAACAAAAGGGTTTTTGATTAATTCATGTGAAAGAATATTTCAAATATCCGTAGGTACTATAGGTAAGTAATAACACAGACTAATAATAATAAACTACGTATACAAATAATAAGTATATAATATTTATAGGATAAAATTTCAATAAAACATCAGATACGTTAAAATTTGACCAAGTGTAAACATTTTTTGTAAATTGACCGAATTTTAAACACCATAAACCTTTGAGATCTCGTTTCAAACCTAACTTTACCTGCTGTAGGTTATAGCCACCTTTTTCTATTGCACGACAAAAAACTATGAACAAACAATATAATTTTACTGTTCGATTTGCTGGACGTAGTTTTCGAACCGACTTTAATTTAAAGAAAGTTAAAAAATCAATAAAACTATCACGGAGATCACATTAGAAATTAGAATAGATAAGTTTGGCTTGAATACTGATCATATATGTACGAATTAAAGTTTAAACTATGAGAAGATAAATATTGGGTCGTCTTTTCATAGCTCTATTATGAATCAAACTGAAACGGGCGGATGTTTTTTTTTTAATTTTGTGCAACCGGGCCACTGACCACAGCCACTTGATACGCCACACGACCCTTAGATATTTCAAAGATTCAAGATTACTAGCGGTAATCACGTAGTGGTAATATTATAAATCCATTAATATGATGCAGGATAATTGAGTGTCTACGTGACGATGCAATAGACACAAGAAGTTAATACGATTATACCGGGAAAATACATTCAATCTGTTGAATAAGCTTTCCAAGAATGCGGGCCAGTAAACCACGGATCTTCTTTTTACCTCATCGTGATTAGCCATAGAGATTGAGGTAATAAAACAAATATTAATTATACAATAAATGGAATGGAATACCATATATATGCGAATATATATGGTATATAAAGCGCAAAGATTTCTATCAAAATATATTATTCGGGAGTTGTTTATAATATGGTGGTTACCACAACTGAATTTTATTAGGGAGAATGTTGAGCCTCTCGCTTAAAGAAAAGTACCACGGTAAATTATTAGCTTAATGGTAATATATTATAATAATAAAAACCTGAAAAGTGCGAGTTGTACCGAGGGTTTAGTGGGTGCGATTTGTACAAACTTCACATATTACCCTAGGTGTGGACAAATGTACCTTAATTATAAGCGTGCGCTTTTCACTATGGAAATAGGGAAACCTAAAAACGGCTTGGGTATCCCGGCCTATACATATTATAGTTTAAATAAATGACGTTGTACTTTAGGCTGGCAAAGCACTGTGTTACTAGTGTTTTTGGATGATAGTCACCACTTTACAACCTTGTACTTGTACACTTTACTACCTAGTCATGCTCCTTAACTACTATATCTAGCTAACTATAACTGAAAGGGACCATAGAAACGAGCTAAAGCAATCGCCATAGCGACAACATGGCCATTCCCTTAATCTATTTCAGATGCGACGACTAATATTGGAAATATCTTCATGTCAATCATCTTTATCTTTGACTCCATATCTAATATCTACTTCACAAACAATATCTTGATCCATACTTAATATTATAAATGCGAAAGTAACTCTGTCTGTCTGTCTGTCTGTTACTCAATCACGTCTTAACTACTGAACCAATTTGCATGAAATTTGGTATAGAGATATTTTGATTCCCGAGAAAGGACATAGGATAGGTTTTATCCCGGAAATCCCACGGGAACGGGAACTATTCGGTTTTTTCTTTGACTGCGCGGGCGATGCCGCGGGTGGAAAGCTAGTCTTGAAATAAGTAGCGAATTTGACATAATATGACAAGAGTTAGCAAAGTAATTTAACAACTAACAAAAAAAACTTTTTTAGTAGTTAAATTATGTTAACTATATGAACAAAATATTAGCTGAGGACTTTATTTTATTTTTCAAATTGACTATGTCTTCAATTTTACAAAATAAAAAAAGGAAACCAACAAATAAAAGATTTAAATGAGATTATTGCAGTTTTTTGTTGTTGACAAGTAATTTTTAGATGTCGATACCTATATGTTTGGATTTCATCGTTTTCAATCTGATGCCAGGAACCCCAATGCTTGAACTTTATCGTGATTTTTGAGACCACTTCCCTTATCTTACCTCGTGTTTATGTAAGCGATACTGATTACCATTATTATGAAATATTGAATAATAACATTATTATGGTTTAATGGGGCATATTTTCGCAAACTTTTTGCCCCTCGATTTGTTTATGGAGAATCCAGCCTTGGGTGGCCCAGAAATCCTAAGGGTCCGGTCGGTGCAAACGGGCCACCGACCACAGCCACTGGTGGCCAGCGACAGCCACCACTTTTATTGTGTTATAGGTATCCCAAAAAAGGCACATGCCCTGTGTAAGTGCTCGATTTTATCTAGTCATACAGGTCACGATTGTCCACATAGGTAATTGACGAGAGAAGATTTTCTGCACATAACTTGATTTTATCTAAATATTTATTGGGTATCAGCAGTGACGGATTAACCCTTAATCAAATTAAGCAATTGCTTAGGGCATCACGTCTGAGGGGGCACCAGAAGAAGCACAAAAAAAATCCGTCCGAAGGGCATCACGTCTCACTCTCACATCACCAAAAACCACACCAAAAAAAGTTTCTAGGACTAATTTGAAAATTCGCGCGTTTTAAGTTGATAAATTAAATGTAGAGATGCGGAAAAGACGAAAAATATACAAACAAACAGCAGACAAATTCTCATTCTTGAATAAAATACCCGATGCCGATAAAATGTGTGTGATATTTGTGTCCCGATCAAACTGCAGAGCACAGTACAATTTACAAATCTAGTAAACACATATCACCGAATTAATAACAGAAATTCAACAGTATCATTCATATGTCATAATATATACAAATAATAAATCTGTAGAAGGGTCAATTCTGTACATTGAAAATATTGAAAAAATAAATAGCAGGGGGTGCTACTGGATCGATACCAAGCCCAAATATGTGATTAAAAAAATTTTTGTCTGTCTGTCTGTATGTTCAGGCATCACGTGAAAACTAACGGTTCGATTTCGATGAAACTTGGTATAATTATTCCTTATTATCCTGGGCATAAAATAGGATACTTTTTATCCCGGAAAAATACGTAGAAAAAAAAATCTTAATTTTTCCGCGCGGACGGAGTCACGGGCGGAAGCTAGTATGTAAAATAAGTCCCAGACCCAGTGATTCGACTCGTACAAGTTTACATCAAACACACGCACAATTGTATAAAATAATACATGATGATAAGATTGAATCAGCTTTCCCTAATGTGGAAACAGCCCTGCGTATATTTTTATCGCTTATGATTACAAATAACTCAGAGGAACGTTCTTTTTCAAAATTAATATTAAAAAATGAAAAAAGGACAAAGATGATACAAGAAAGGCTCAATAATTTATCGATATTGTACATAGAGTCCGATATATTATGTTAAAAACGTTAGTCGTTAATACTATCTTGCGTGATTTCAATGCTCGGAAAAGCCGCAAGGCGCATTTCAATAAATAAATAAATTATGCTTTGGTTTTTGAAGTGAAACTTCTTTATCGGGGTTGGAAAAAAAATTTAGTGTAACATTTTTTCGTTACGCGCCATCTTTTTCTTATTACTTACTTACTTCTTTTTTTGTACTTACTAAGTTGCAGATAGTAAATTATTTTTTGAAAAATAAGGTCATAAAGAAGTTTCACTTATTACGTGTGTACACTAGTACACGCACGCGTAAAGGTTTAAAGACCGATTCTAGTTGACATACGGATAGGGGGGCCCACAGGCATGGATTGCTTAGGGCATCTAGTAGTCTTAATCCGTCACTGGGTATCAGTAAATCATTATTACGTTAGTGCGATTCCATCGTATAGATTAAATAATAAATATCTATTTATATAATTTATGGTAATGGTATCAATAGATAGTTACAATATGTACATATTTAAATTATCTAATAGAAGTTAGTCGAAATCAAATTTTACTTTTTCTCTAGAGAAAAAATAAATTCTTACACTATAAATGTCTATGAAACCATAAACATGTAGACCATAAACGAGTTAATTTTATCTGATAAACGTTTACTACAATTTAGATAATAGAAACTACTTACTTGCTAATTAGCGTGAATTCACACCTTGTATTTATTATATACAGTACAATATACTATTTAGGTAACACATCAATGACCAGAGTTGCCCAAAAGCGTTCTGTCGTCGTCGTTCGTCATTCTATTTCCCAAAAAAACTAATAATAGTTTAATTTTAGTCCTATTAATAAGTCCTTTAATTGTAGTCCTAATTTTAAAATTAGGATTAAGAACGGCTCCCTATCCTTAGTATTCTCATAATATGAAATATTGTCCTATCGGTAATGAGCAGACAAATAAATATAATAATGGAATAAAGAATCGAAACGATAACCGATTTGAAATATGCCATACTCGACAAGTGGTAAAGGACTGCGAATATTTTCAGCATTAGGAAAAAAAAACAATGAAATGAAATAATCGGGTTTTGAAAAAAATGAAATAATCGGGCTTCGAAGTCATCTTTGATTATCCGATATCTAATCCAGCTAAATATTCCTTGCAATCTATCTATTTATAATATAACTGTATATTATATACTATACCAAATTACCAATATAAAAAAGTTGATTGAAAGTTTGTACTCCATTAAAAGCTGCTTTCTAATAACATGGACGTAGACACGTTGTTGCTAGTATTAAATTTTCCAAAGTCAAAAAATAATGATTGTTCTTACATGAAAATATATTAATGAACAATTAAACTGAAATTAACACCTTCCGTGCATATACATGTGACATTTGCCATTCGACTTGCTGAAGAAACCTCAGAAAGGAACTGGTAAAATGATGAACTGATGATATGCTGATGACCAGAAGGACAAACATGTTTTGGGTGATATATACATTTTTTACAGGTTCACAAAAAAATGCTAGACACTTGTCGAAAATAGACATAGGCGTGTCATTGTCAAATTTTGCGCAGGTAAACGTAACTGCAGATTTCAAAAATTTAAAAAAGAAAATATTTTAAAATTGAACTTTTCTTTATGCCCGTGCCTGTTAAAATAACTGAAGTACCTGTAATTCAAGTTGGCCGAGATGTTGAGCTAATAATTTAAGATTTATTTCAGATTTAGTGCGTCAGGGTGGAGAAAAAATACAACTCTGTTATTATTACACTTTACCTTTTATCATTAAATTAAATAAGCCAGTCGCACATATTTTGGCTTTTATATTAATTACAGTCTTATATCTTATAATCACCATTAGAAGCACAAGCTTTTTTTAAGTTTAACAGTAATTTATTTACAATTTTAGTCAACTCTGTTACTTTATGAATAATAACAAACCTTAAATTCTACACTACTCCATGAAATATCTGTAAATTAACAGCTAATTACAACATATAACCGCTTCATTAACTGACAAATTAACCTATTGTAATTTAGCAGTATTATATTGAATAGCTTTTCCTAAATTTCGTAACTAAGTTCTTAAATCTTCGGGACACGAAATTAGCAGAGTTGTAACACAGTAACTTAGTTGTTCTTTTTGTACTATAAGTGAATAAAGTGCATACTCTTGATATGTCGTCACGTTCGAAAAGATTGATTTTGGTTCTAAAAACATTTTTCTTACACGTGGGCTGATTTTTTTCATATGAAACTTTGATCCACAGCAAGACACTCTTGTATAATTTGTATTTCCTGCCTAGACATTTTAACGGCCTCCTTGTCGAATATTTTATCAATAGCATACTTTTCCTTCAGATTCTTAACTTTTTCGTGGCCATTTTTAATAGCATTTACTGGATTTTCTGGATTGCCGTCCTTATTTTTAGACTTCTTTCGTTTTTCTCTGTTGCATTGTTTTTTATACGTCTCCTATCTCTTGTTAACTGTTTCTAATTGTTACTTAAATTTTATATAATCTGTAAATAACTTCGATCTGTTTCTGTTAACTTGCTTGCTTCTCAGCTGGCGTGAGAGGCATTTTAAGGGCGTTAATAACGGCAGAATAGCCTGTAACAATATCTTCAAGGTTACATTTAATTAAATATGATTATTTACATATAACAACTCAAAATTACTTTGGGAAACCGATTCTTAAGAAAAAAAATTATTACAAATATAAAATTTCAAACAAAAGTTACAGAATTCATGCTTACTCAACTCTGTGACCATGAGCTAAGTAACAGAATGATGATAACAGAGTTGTAAATTTTACATTCTAAAAGACATAAATCATAGAATAATGCATTTAGTTATTTTTTTTATTTCAAATTGAGCATAATTACCCCTTAAACAATAAAGTGAACGTAAGTTAATAGAAAAAAACGGTTTTACTTACTTTAATAGGTAGGTAACAATGTTGATACGGAATAAAAACACGCGGCACGTTCAGCGCCACGCGGTCGACTGAGATTCAATGTACCCCACCCCCAGACCTAACGAACGACCACAATGGCTGCAGAAACCTCGCTCAAGATAATAGAAAGTCGAAAACAGCGCCACCTCTATTTTGAGTAATGATTTATTTAGTAACATAGTAGTGCCGTAGTATATTATTATTAGTCTGTGGTAGTGCACACGATTCCAAACACTACGTGGGACAAAGTTAAAATTTTTTTTATAAAATAAATTTTAGCACTGATCGGTTTTAAAATGTACTTTTAGAAATATTCACAATATTCTGTTTATAGTAATATTTTAATTGATGTGGGTTGGTATATTGGAAATTGTAGTTATTTTATATTTTCTGTAACGAAGTGCTACTTGGGACAGGTCAAATTTGTATGGAAAACCCTTCTGTTACCAGAAAAAACCACAATGTTACTTTAAAAAATAAAATAAAAAATGAAAACTAAGTCTTTATTTTATTAATATATGTTTATTAATGCGATTAAGTTTGTATTTGCTGTAAGTTTTTAGTGACAGTTAACTTTTTAATGGTATAGAAGTAAAAAAGTTTTGAGGGACAAGTTAACCTGCGCAAAATTTGACAATGACCCAGGCCTCTATAAAATAGATTTAGGCACGCCATTGAAATAAAATAGACGTGACTTTCATACATTTTTGTTATTATTTTTTCAATAGAATTCGTTCGAACCAAACCAACATCTTGTCTCAGTTAATATAAAGGTTGTGTTTTCTTGAGTTTCATTTTATACTTGCACATATTATATTTGAATAATATAATAGACATAGACATTTAAACGAGAATTGTTCATTCACGTTTGTTAAATATAAATTCACCCACGTTTTGACAACTGCACCGTAAGGCACAGACAAAAAAAATTGCATAAAATAGTAAAAAAAACATCAATTTGTACCTACAATTTTATTAAATTAACTGCCAAGGAACACGCCTACAATCCACCAAATACCAATTCATATATGTATTATTCTCACAACGATAAACCAAAACACATACATAAATAGTTGACGGTCAACTATTTGATAACATAACTTTCTATCGGGATCATCGCACTTTATCCAGTATCCACGCAGTAATAACTGCCGCATAAGCTCACGTTTTACTATGCCTGTCTTGTTTAAATATGTGGCCTTGAATTTTTGCTACGTATTTAGTACCGAAATAAGCGGAAAATTGTTAAAACATATGTTTCAAATTTTGCTTTTAAATAGGTACATACATTATATTTCTTATTTAACAATAGATAAATACAACGCATTAGTACTGTAAAATTAATTAATATATTGTCATGTCTAAACTGGAGAAATTCAAACGAGTTGTTTCTTGTGTGCTTATAAGCTTGAATAAAAATTATATAAACCTTATTCATTATTATTTATTATATTGTTTAAGGTGTTTTACGTTTAGAAATAATATAAAACAATACAAATAGCGATACGTAATGTAAGATTATGTTGATCTCATCACACTTTATTATCTCTGGCACCTTAGATTTTCGCGCCAATTTATACCAAACTGAACAATCTTCAATTTTTTATCTAATCAAAGGGGATTCTCCAGAAATCAATAGATATACATATGTATTTTAAGATATTTTCGCTTTTCACACATTTAAGGTGGAATATGAATCAGTTCTATGGTTTAAAAATAGATTAACAAAAACGACGAAAAAACTTGATCAAAATAAATTTTTCACATTAGTGCCATTTTATCACTGAAAACTGATTGTTATTGGGATTTTTTTCAGTATTATACACTGATACTTTGAAGATACTGAGTATAAAATTTTCAAACTTCAGTACCTACGTTATTTCAACTTTATTAATTTTCAACTTTAGTACCTACATGGAAGTTTATATGTGGGATGTTAGAGATGTTATGATGTTAATACATAATGAATGTGTGAAAATGCTTTTGCTGAGTTAAGTGATTAACTTGTTACAATATCCAGAGATTTTCCAGTAATAATTTTTTTAACATTAACAAACAATAAAAAATTGATTATATTATGTAATTAAAAAATATGTATTATTTTTTATAGAAATAAAATAATAGAAATAGAATTAATTTTACCTTTGATGTATTTGCGTTTGTTGATCCTAATTTTTTAAACTACACACTTTAATCTGTTAATTAACTACATAATGTAAAGAGGTGTTATTCTATTATTATGTATCCTAAGTAAAAACAATATATTTACCTTTGTTAACAATCTCGTCAACACAAGCGGTAACAACGACTGGCACCTACGGTTATGTGTGAACTGCGTTATCTTTTCGTTATATACCGACTTGTATCTAATCATTGAGATATTACGATAGGGCTGGCACTTGCAAGTTTTGTGTGCAAATAGGGTTGATTCTTGTCCGTTTTGGTTAATGTAAGGCAGGTGGTATTTGTGACAGTAATGAAAGAAATGTTGAATTAGATGTTTAGCATTCAAATGAGATTTTTTTGAAAAAAAGAAAAAAAATTATAACCAGTAAAAAGTTAATAAATAAAGGTGGATAGTCAAATAATTAGTATCTCCTTTACGGGAGAACATGTAAGGTTAGGTTGCCGATTAATATGTAGTTTTTTATAGCATTGTAATGTTTTTTTTAAGTTTTAGTAGAGAAGGTTTTGTTTCCTTATGTCAAGGCAACCGAACTGGTGGTTCACCTGATGGCAAAACATCACCATCGCCTATGAACGTTTGCAGAAGTAGGGTGTCTGCAAGTGTAACTTAAAAGGAATAAGGGATAAATACATTGTCCTAAATTTTTGTGACGTTAAAAGAAAAAGCCTATCACATGATTATTATTTGTAAATAAAGAAATTTTTCCTTTTCCAACCTCATTCAGTATTCGATACATCACGTCTTATCGCGGTTGAAATAACCGAAATCCATACATACAAAACAAAAACAAATAGAACTAAACCATAATATATTCTGAACTTTGAAGTTTTAACAGATTAAAAATCTCTGGCATATTTTTCATCCTCATTTCGTTAGCGGTAAAACATTTTTGAAATGAAACTTCTTTAGGCGCGTTGAGAGTAAAATTTCAAGGTCGCGTAATAGAGTAAGGCGATGATTTTGGTTTTATTTGAATCTTGCCAAAGAAGTTTTTCTTCTGACACGTGTGCTTGGCACACATGCTCTATTTTTATTTTGATGATGATGATGCATGATGAGGCATGATGATGCCTCTTCGAGATTACAAAGGAATTTTACTCGACCCTTTATCGAGAACATTTCCGTTAATGGCAGTGAACATAATGAGGTAAATGATTGTTTTTGTTTTGATTTATTGGAATATTTGGGGCTCATTTGTGTTCTGAATTATAGCGAGTATGTTTATTGTACTCTTAAAATGCAGTTTTCCTGTAGTAGGAAGCATAACTTGTAGAAAAGATAAGCTTGTAATCTTAAGGTTAGATACTGTAGCCTGTAGGTACGCTATTCCACTGAATATTTTTTTGTTTCTGCCTATTTGGTATACCAATAGAGAGGCAATGCAATCCTCAAAAAATGACTCAAAGTATAACGTCCTCTAATAGGTCCTGACTATTACCATGTGCAGACTAGTCTTTTGTGCCAAAAGTGTTACTTTTTGGTTCTTAGTATGATTCACATTGTAACTTAGGTACTAACATATTATTATCTATTATCTATACATATGTATATATAGATAAATGAAACCCGTTTCGGGTGGACCGATTTCGATAATTCTTTTTTTATTATATTCCTTGAAGTACGAGGATGGTTCTTATGTAGAGAAAACGTAAATAACCACGGGCGAAGCCGGGGAGGACCGCTAGTATTTTATAACATTTCATCTCATCGATGCAGTTAAGTGCAGAATTTATTGCAACAATTTATCTAGACAGTGTAACTTACACATGATGTTACGATAAATCCGAAGATAACGGGACCACGGGATAAATCGAGATAAAATATGTTTATCTAGACATTTCTATACAAATTGACGATTGTGAGATTATAGTTTATAATACGTGTTAGATTAAACTATTTGTTTTATTTTATTGTATTAAATTGTTTTGCCTAGATGGGATTACGCGAGTATTATAACAGTTAAAATTAAAGACATTGTAGGAACTATGTTTCTGAATCGCGCAATTGAAATGTTTTACTGTCTAGTTTTTTTACTCCCAACTAATTTACCACAAAATATTATTTACTCCAAGAAGTTGTAGTTTTCTCAAATTACCTAATTTTTTTAACGTTCACATGCATTAATGATCTTTATATTTTTCGATTTGTATTGCTGCCGCTGCATAGTTAATGAATGGACACATATATTATAAATTTTTGGAAACCTAAACTAACCTAACTTAACAAAAAGGTGCCAACTCGGCACTTCAGCAGACGCCGGAACGACCGAAATATAGGTATGTTTTTAAAAAAACAATATCACATACAAATTTGGCGAACGGGGACAAATTAAGTAAATAAAAAACTTATTTTTGGAATTGTCTTCAATAATCTTATCACAGGCAAGCTAATCGTCCAGGAGATATTGCAGTAGGCAAATAAAGATGAACAGATGATATAATAAGCGCATATTGCAGTATATAAATATAATCAATATTTAATGGCTATCATGGCCTGTTAGCCGTTATTTAAGCGGTTAATTTGGCCCAAACGAAATTAATTACGTTTAGATTATTTTCGAACATCTAATGTGAACAGGAAAATCTATACTAATATTATAAAGAGATTTCTTTGAAAACGCGGACGAGGCCGCAGGGGGAAAGCTAGTATTATAATATAAATCTGTAAGCACAGAATACATACCTAATAGTAGCTAAACGCTACAGAACGGACACTCTCCGCCTCCCGCCAAAATTAAACACTTACCTCACCCCGCACGATCAGACATGTTATGGTACCCATTTCCCCGCAAGGACGATACCAACGACGTCTTTAGACGAAACGCAACGAAGATTGACAACATTAATCAAATTGACTTAAAGCAATTTTATTATTTTGGATTTGTGATTATCGTTTTTCGTAGAAAATGGTTAGATATTGTGCTGTTTACGGATGTATTTCATCAGAAAAACGCGAATTTTTTTTTACGCTAGTCACAAATGTGCCAACCATAAAGAGTTTACACACACATTTGCAGTCTCTACAGTGTGACTGTCAAAACTATAATTTTGTATGGAGTGTCCGGGGTGTGCTGTAAGTTTAAAATCACACTTCAAGCATAAATTTTCAATTATTTTAATTACATTAAAAAAATAAAAAAAACGTTCTCTAGATCCAGATAACGTTTTTTTAATTGAAACTCTTTTAGGCACGTTGAGAGTAAAATTTCAAGGTCGCGCCATGGCAATACTGTCACGTCATGGAGGTGACAGTAGGTACAATAACTTAACGATTTCGGTCTCTTTCTGAATCTTGACAAAGAAGTTTCACTTCTGACACGCGTGCTCGGCTTAAAATATCTATACTAATATTAAAAAGCTGAAGAGTTTATTTGTTTGTTTGTTTGAACGCGCTAATCTCGGGAACTACTGGTCCGATTTGAAAAATTCTTTCGGTGTTAGATAGCTCATTTATCGAGGAAGGCTATAGGGTATATATCATCACGCTACGACCAACAAGAGTGGAGCCACGGGGGTGAAACCGCGCGAAGCAGCTAGCTTCTTTATAAAACTAGAAGATAAACTTACCAGAGCTGTATTGGCGAACTTCTTACATCGTCATCTTTCTTTCTTATATATTTTGTAGCTTGTTAGTTTTTAGGTCTAGGTATTTCCATTACTTCAATACCTTTACCATAAATACATAGTGTGATTGTTTGTCTGCAAATTTAATATAAATTAATCTCACAATAATTTTTCCAAAAATCAATATATAAGACGGGATTTAGCATTTTATTGCTATAAAAATGAAACAGTCAATATTAGTTGAAATTAAAACATTTGGTTCAATAAGATTGAAAATTAAGTCTTCTATAATACGGTTATTTTTTTCTGGAGATAGACTAAAAGACTATGCCAAAACATCATTATACACAAGAATCCATTTAATGTGTTACTGATATCTCCTGTAACGCGTCCTAAACTCTCCTTGAATTGGATATTTTTTTTTTAGTTTTATGGCATTGAAATGCTTTATAAATATAAATGTATAAAGAATAGATTTAAGATGATAAATTCGATCACGAGGCAGGATTCGAACCCGCATCCTTTCACGTCAATCCGGGGCGGATGCCTGACCAACTCAGCCAATACTGCTTAAGCTAAATACTGCTTGTTAAAAATTCGAAAAAAAAAAAGTTTGTCCACTTATTATACGGGACTATACACATACGCCTGTGAACCAATCAACAATAGAGTTGATATATTCGCAAAATAAAGAACCATTCTAGAAAAATAATGACTTAATTCTGGTAATACTTACTCATCACTCCCAACAAGGTCCATGCCCTGGATATCCGCGACATCGCTGAAAACTTGCGACTTAAAATCGCATTTAATCTGATCTTCGACTATCGACCACTCAAACACCGTCACTCTTTGGTCTATGGACGTTGACAACAACAGATTGTCGATGATAATGACACCTGTCACTTGGGAACAATGGCTGCTAGAATTTGACCAATAGCAAATATCTTTTGTACGATCACTCATCACTTGGAAGGCCAGTTCCACTGCGTTGTCGTCTCCTCCAGAAGCCAATAGCAATTCAGTATCAGATAACGCTTTAGCATAAATCGCGTTTATACCGGATTGGTGAGTCAGCAAAGTAGATGTTGGTCTATCTACAAGTGTCGTATTCCAGAATGAAATTTCCCTTGCGGTTGAACTTGATAGAAGAATTTTCGTATTTCCAACGTCAACAACTTGCATGTTTAGTATGCAAGTGGAATGATAAAATATATCGTTTATTTTACGAAACGATTTAGTATTCAATTCCAATTGAAAGACTCGTAAATTCCCATCCGAGCATCCAGCGAATATCACATATGTATTGTCATCTTTGCTGTAATTTTCTAAAGCCATAATTCTCGTTTCTGGATCAAAATCTATTTCCTCGTTTCTGAACATTTTGTTATATCTTCTTTGTACATCTGTTCCATTTATCATATGATTAACCAATTCTTCTGTAGTGACTTTTATTTCTCCATCTACTTTATCAAAAATGATTTTATTTACGCAAATCTGTGCTCGTCCACCAGCTGATGTAACCAACAGAGTTCTATCGTCCAATTTGTTAATTTTTAATGCCCTCACATTTGATAAATGTTTTAAGATAAGTTCATCTTTAAATTCTAATGCAGGATTTGAACTGGATACCCTTAGAGTAGTATCTTCACCACCCGATATATAAAACAACGTATCATCAAACTTGTGGGTTACCAAGCAATTGATTTCTTTCGAATGCGTCCCATTTACTATATTTTTAGAAACGATGTTCTTTAAATTAAACCTCTCTAAGTGAATGTTCGCTTCTTTTATATAGATGAAGCTAATAAATTCATCAAAATTTTCTCCCTCTTTTTCAATATAACGTAAAACATCCCAGGATCTATGGCCTCCACCACAACTTACTTCTAACGCTCTAACATTATTTTTCACGTCATAAACAACAAAAATACGTTCTTGGAACCCACAAATATATCTATCATTCGAATCAACAAATTTTTCAACCCATTGGAAATCTAAATCTCTATTGTAATTATGCGATAAGGCACTTAAATTGAAATATTTCATAGTCCCATCTCGGCCAGTACTGATAAATTCATTTTGTCGTACATTTATCGATGTCGGACCATATCTCCCATGCACGCGTTTAAAAGTTCTTACAGGAGATTTTTGTCCTCGAACAAATACGTGTATATTTCCTAAACGATCTCCAACAAAAAGATTGTCAGAACTAAGAGCGCAAGACGTAATCCAACGCTCTTTGCAGAATGGCAACTCAAATTCAGCGAACACGTCTAATTTGTCACCACTCGTCGTAAGAACTGTAATTTTACCCAAATCAGCACAAAACACTACATGTCTATTTAATATCCAGTGCATAGAAAGAATTTTGCTGATATCCAACTTTGTATCGATGATATTACTAATCATTGATGGTCCTTTGCAATTTTCGATAAAAACATCAAATTTCCCCGACATATCTGCGACAGCTATCAATTGCCTACACGACGATACACTGATCAATTTATACGTAGATTCGTGTTTTAGTTTGAAGGCCGCTGAAGATTTTGAATCGACGTCATAATAAACCAAATCATTATTTTCGTTCATGGCTATTACGTTTCTTCTTGCAGTGAACACTATTTTCTTTGGCGTGTCAATATCTACATTAAGAGTATCACTGTTTTTGTTATGTTCGCTTAAAATAGAAAGTGGGTGTAATATAACGGCACTATCAGCTCCTCCTGTAACTAGGTGCTCTTCATTTGCATCTAACGACCAAATACACGCGTTAGCATGAGCTGGGGATTTCTTAACCAAATTACCTTCTAAATCCCAATAGCATATAGCTGAATCTTCACCTACAGATATAACAATATCATTTACTATACAATTTCGCATCACTCTAGCGCCATGACCATATAATTCATGTAACGGATGAATGTGTACATTTTCCCAGAATGCTTTTGTATCAAAACTGTGGGTAGTTTTGTTTTTTATGGACCAGATGTGAACTGATCTGTCATCTGATGTGGTCACTAAGATTCCTCTCTGGGGATCACAGCTTATGGAGAATATAACTCCCTAAAAAAAATTTCAAATAATTATTTTGTATATTGACACCCGCCATTTATAGGAAAAAGTAGAATTTAATTTCATGAATGAAATGACTATATGTACAGATAATTATATACAGTAACAAAAAACATAATATTCATTATTTAACAATATTAAATATTAAAATAAATTCCCTACCGTACTTACCTTACTTATATTTATTTATAATAAAAAACTTATATAAATACCAAATCGTACCTTGTGTCCCCTCAAATAATGCATCGGTTCCTCATCCTGATAACTGATAAGAACTTCTGAGAACACAGTTCCACTGAACACCAGGACTCCATCATTTAGTGGTAACAGTAAACCACTGTATAGTATGGAGTTATTTTTGTTCTTGTATTGAGTTTCTAGCGATCGTGTTTTTGTGTTCCATATCTGGAAGGATAAATGTTTAAAATGTTTTTCAGTACAAAGAAATATAATGAAAAAATTCAGAGTCCAGTGTACTTTTGTATTAAGCGTATTTTATAAAAGATATTTTACCTGTTGATTATCAAACCCTATTAAATATTAGTTACATTGCTCACATGCTAAGCATGATTAAACTAGCTACGCAAATTAAAATTAAAAAATTATAATATAATAAATTCTGTCAGACTGCAGTTGGTTGAAAATTATTTAAGGTACATTAAAAGTTTATATGTATTATAAGTGGCTTGAACTGGCTGCTTTGGTGTTTTGGATTATTAACAATTGTGATCTTGACTTGGTCTCATACTAAGTTCATTGCAAATAATAGTTTTAAAAATATGAATATTATATAATTAATATGTTAATTTGAAAGATTTTTTAATGATGTTCCTATTTCTTAATACCTAAATATAAATATACTAACTTGAACCACATTATGAGCAGTCAAAAGTGAAATTTTGTCATTAGAAGTCCATATTCCTGAATGCAACCAATCATCACAAATAATGGATGTGAAACAGCAAGTAAACTTGATATCTTCCTTATTTACTGCTATTATAGTGAATTGCTTCCCGCCATAAACCAAAATCTTGGATTCTTTTTTCAAAGGTGCGAACCCGTATATTTTTTGACCTTTTAAGACGTGTAACCGTTGTATTAATTTGCTTGAATTTTTTTCATAAACGTGCATGTAACTTCCTAATCCTGGAAGGAATAATAACGATTAAAATAAAAAACTAGGATAATTTACAGTGTTTACAAATCAATATTCGAAATGTACCTGCTAGAATGAAGTTATCAAATAATTTCACACTCGTAACATCAGTTCTTATTAATAAAGACATGTTTTAATCTAAATGTTAAACAAAAATATAAAAAAATATGAGAAACAATGAAAATTTTAGGTTATTCGGTGTTTTGTTAATTGATTTTCAAAATTCAAAACCAGCTGTGAGCTGCTAGATTTGAGTTTTGACCGTAGACTGAGATTAGTTACTCTGTCTACGGTTTTGACATAAAACTTTTTTTTTTTAATAATTTATTCATAACCATGGATACAAGTCCTTCAGTCGCAATCTTTTAAGTAATATACATTTCATTATGACATAAAACTATGTTTCAGTGTTGCCTTATATATTTGAAAACGACAAGAAAAAAAATGTATAATCTATACATTATCTATCTATTATACCTAAAAGAGTTTGTATGTTTTTATTTTTGTTGGTTTGTTTGAACGTGCTAACCTCAAGAACTACTAGTCCGATTTGAAAAATTATTTTCGTGTTGGATAGCTCATTTATCGAGGAAGGCTTTATGCTATATATCATCACGCAACAGAAGCGGAGCCACGCAGGTGAAACCCCGGAGCGCAGCTAGTAATACATATTGTGATTATATCGTTAGGTATCCATTTTTCAGTTATTTTAATTTTCAATTTTTTTCGTAACAGTTTTATTCAATAAAGCGATACGACTTCACACACGCGTGTTTTCTCAAATCTCATTATCGACGCGGACGCGGTGGTGAGCAGCTAGGAGGAGTGCCCTGTGACAGCAGTGTGGTCAGAGGTCATGAAAAAATGAAAATATAAAACAAAATAAAAATTATTTCCGGATTCCTCTGTAGTCTTTTAAATCCTCAATTAATTATTGTAAATGGTTTAAATTTGAATAACAAAAGTTAAAATTCAAATAACAAAAGTTAGAAACTAGATCAATTTCAAGGAGAAATGCGCTTCCTTTCTAAGTTCTAACACACGCTCAAAACATAATTTTAAGGATAGGATATTGGTTAAATAAAAGTAACATATTTGCAGAAGAATTTATTAAATAAAGGTGGTTTAGGAAAAATTTAATTGGATTACATTATTCCTTTTGAAAGTTATCTAACGGATAGTGCTCGCCATTTTTCTTCAGGTGCTGTTCCAATTGATTCATCTGTTTTCTGTAAATAATAATTTAATATTATCAGTTAAAAATTTCCTTTTTTATATGTATTCATTAATCCTAAATAAAATAATAATCTTAATCTTATTTTTCTTATATAACTAAACAGTTAAAAGAAAACATAATTTATATTTTTCAACCTATAAGCTTAGCTTTTTTGTATAAGTTCTAGGTTGGCTGGTTGACACCAGGCCAAATTACATCTTCAGAAAAAAAATATTTTTTTTTTATATTATCTGTAGTCTGTAGAACATACTGTAGTTTTGGCGGCATATCGTAATACACATCTTCGAACATTTCTTTCCAATGTGGTTTCTTTTTCTTTTCGGCATTTTGCATCGTCCTTACGACGATGTCTCGAGATTCTTTTATCAATGCCTTGTCTGCTTCTTCATTCCAAAGACCTGTGGATATTGTAAGATAAGGATTAAATCTGGTAAGTTTATTGTATTTTCAAATTTAATATAATATTTTATTTTATTGTGAATTTTACCTTTACGTTCAATATATAGGCGTAATTTTTGTATCGGATTTTCATCAGTGGTCCACTTTTGTATTTCTTCTATAGATCTATAGGCTGTGCTGTCGTCAGACGTAGAATGGTGACCTACCCTAAACAAAAATAAATTTTATATTGATAAAGTAGCGTAATTCTAGTAGCGGACTTCTTATAGGGATCTTGTCGAAAACCAGTGCCAGGCATATGCCTGGCACATGCTGAACTCGATCCTTTTTGGCGATACGGGGGCACTTTTATCTAACATTGTTTTATTTTTTGTTTTTTTTTGTTTTTGTATTGTTTATTCATTTCTTTTTTGTAATTCTTTTTTATGCTTTTACTGTATTGTGTCTCACTATTTTGCCAAATAAACATTTTTTCTTTCTTTCTTTCTTTCTTTCTAATTATTTTAGAAAAGATGGACAGAAGTACACTAGTAAATTAGAAAAGATTAGAGGTGTGAGTGAAAGTACCTATTTTTTTCAAATTAATGCATTCATTCACTACTGAGAGGATTAAGTTAAAATTTGAATGAGAATTGATAAAGAGTTGAAAAATCCTTACATAAGTAGCTTAATTTATCAGTAATCTAAACCTGTGCGCTCTTGTGCGCTGTGCGGCCCGGCTTTTTCGGAAACCGAAATGATCTCGTATACAGCGTGTTCATAATAATTTTGGGGTGACATTTTCGTGTAAATATTTGTGTACTGAGTTAAAAGTGTACCTATAGTTTGTTTTTCTACCTCGTATCTATAGAACAGAGCCTCAATTTAGCTTTTTAATAATTATTTTGGGGTGACATTTTTTGTGTAAATTTGTGTACTAAGTTGTACTAAGTAAGTACGAAAATAGGATAGGCATATACTTTGTTTTAAAGTGAAACTTCCTAAGGCGCGTTGAGAGTGAAATTTCAAAGATGCGTCATGGCAATACCAATTGGCAATACCTTGGAAAATTGCCAATGAAGTTTCACTTCTGACAAGTGTGCTCGGCACACTCGGTCTTTTTTTATCTCATACCTATAAGACATAGCCTCAATCAGCACAGGCTTGTTCTTAACGGCCATTTCCTTAGCGGCCCGCACCGCATTGTACACAGCGAGCGCGTCCGTACCATCTACCCGTATCGTGTTGATACCCAGCGAAGGCCCGCGTGCCGCGATACCGTCACCTCGATACTGCTCGCTAGATGGAGTTGATATCGCGTAGCCGTTGTTTCTGCTAGGGTTTTATGGAGAATTAGATGGTGTATTGGAAAATATAGTTATTTTGTACTATAGAAAATGCATGTTCTTATTTGCATAATATCATATAGTGCAAGAAATATTTATTAATAAAAAGTAAAAACAATCCGATTACAAAATTAGATTAGTTACCCTGTATGTTTGGTGATACATAGATTTATTATTAATATTTAATACCATTTATTCTTATGTTCAGTAATACCATTACGCACACCCCTCCCATATAACAGATTTTGTTTTGTTAGTCTATTTTATTTTCGCTTGCATTAATAGTAATTTATATCTCCTATTGTCATGGTCCAAATTGAGTAATGTACAAAACTTAATTTATTATTATAATAATAATAATTTATCGCTGTATCTCTAGATTATTAAATTTATACTTACCAGAACAAAATAACAGGACATTCAAGAGTAGCCGCAAAGTTAAAAGCAGCGAACGCGTCACCTTCAGAAGCAGCACCTTCACCGAAGTAACAAATAACACAGCGATCATTGTCTGGTTGACGCTTGAAGGCGTAAGCTGCACCAACTGCTTGTGGAATTTGGGTTGCTAGAAAATAAGAAGAAGACTATTTGATACATTGAATTGGACGACTCTGCCATAAATTATTGATGTATCAGTTAAGCTGTTAAGGTATGATGTTGATGATGTTTACAGTAACGAGTCATTAAAATAATGCCGGTTAATTATGTATACTGTGTAATTACTATGGAATGAAACTATATTTATCTGTCACTATGTTCTCATCTTATTTTTTTCGAAGGAAGGAAAGGAATTTACTTCTTTGTAATATTATGTAAAGTCTCATATACGATTATTGTTTGATTGAAGAGTTTATGGGCCATTAAAACTATGTATGGTATATCACCAAAAAGCTTCATAATGCTCTTTTATACAACACGCAGATCGGTAATTTTTAATCTGGTAGCATAGAACTCAGTTACATAATTAATATATATTTACCTAAAGGACTGGATATAGTGACGATATTCAATTGCTTGCTGCCATAGTGCACTGGCATATGTCTTCCCTTGCCAGGATCTTCGTGGTTTCCATAACACTGGTTCACTAGTTCTGATATGGTCATGCCTCTATATAAGAGTACTCCAACTTCTCTATATTGCGCAAAGACCATATCTCTAAGAGATAGGGCGGCAGCGCTACCGACATGCATGCCTTCTTCGCCGTAGTTCGTCATGTAGAATGATATGCGACCCTGTCTAAAATATATAAGTACATTTTTACGTTAAAATTTTCTAGATGGAAAAGGTCATCATCATTACAGATGATTGGTAGACATTCAGTACTAACACGAAAATAACACAGGTACTTAATAGTTTATGTATGCCTAAATAACTCATACTACTAGCCCCCCTAGCCAAGTGGCTTTCTGTTAGCGTAGCGTTCAATAAAATAGACTACGAATGTATGAGATTGACGTAAGCTGTAGATAAGTGGCTTTCTGTTAGCGTAGCGTTCAATAGAATAGACTACAAATGTATGAGATTGACGTAAGCTGTAGAAAGCCACTTGGCTAGGGGGGCTGGTAGTACGAGTTATTTAGGCATACATAAACTAGGTATTAAGTACCTGTGTTATTTTCGTGTTAGTACTGAATTTATATTTTCTTGTCAAATGCTATAAAGCATATTATCGAGTTTTAAATCGCTAAAAGTACATAAGTATATATTATATTACGTATAATATTGACTTGTTTATGAAATGAATTTTTAATGTTTTAATGGATCCAAGTGGTTTCCTTTTGCTTGAATAAATACATAGAGGTATTTTTAATACGATTACCTTTGAGACTCATACAGAATTTTGTCCATTTGATTCAACTGTATCATTGTTTTATACATATTCAACAGTACATCTTTATCTAAGTCTGGTTCTTCACTCCCCACTATCACCTCGCCGTTATTATCAAGCACCCTGTATATTGGTATCGGCTCATAATTGGTTTCGTTCAAAAACTTCATCTCTGTAACGTATGGTGCTCTGGCACCGGGGAATTCTGCAGTTTTCCCGCCATTTTGTTGGATATCCGGTCGCGTATGCGTTGACAGAAGCTGAAATTAAAAAAGACGTTATAAATTACATAAGAATCGCAAAATGTGTTGGTAAGCGCATAACTCGAGAACGGCTGAACCGATTTCGATAATTCTTTTTTTATTATATTCCTTGAAGTACGAGGATGGATCTTATGTAGAGAAAACGTAAACATGTACCACGGGCGAAGCCGGGGCGGACCGCTAGTACACGATATTAATTTTACCTACATGTGATTGTTTGGCATGAGATGTTTAGGCAGGGTGTGATTTATTTTCCGCAGAAGCAGACAAATCTGCGGTCTAGTAAATATAAGTACCTACTTAAAAGTATATTAATTGTATGTTTAATTCGTGTGTACATAATATACTTTATAATTATGACTAGCGTAACCAAGTTGTATAGCAAAAAGCCATGTTCTTTAATTAAAAGAAATCTCTTGTTTAATTTTAAGATATCTTATCACTGTCATTATCTTTGCTCTGTTATTTCAGCTAATGAAACTACATTACGTTTACGTTTGTAAGAAATGTGTAGTATATTCGATTTATTACTTAAAAATAAGTAAGCTTTAAAACCTAGTTTATTCTATGTCAAAGTAATTACCTAATTAAGTAAACTAACTACATATATTTCATCAAAAACCTAAAATAAACAAGCTCTAAAAACGCTTACGTCACTACCTATCAACAAAATTTAAATAACAATGATAATTATTTCAGAGTAATAGCTATTTATTTTTTACAAATTAATTAAAGTATCATTAAATTAATATAGTTACGGTTACTACATGAACGAGCATGTACTTAGGTTACATATTTTATCAATTGTTTACAATTGTCACTATTCTCTCATTATAACAACGTAATAATAATTATTAATAGGTATTAAAAAAAATTTGTTCAATTATAGCTCTAACTACAAATGTAATCCATCTATTATCCTGTAATCCTACAAAAGTATAGACTAGATTATGGATGTATGACCTACCCTAGACGAACGGAGCGCAGTAAATCTCAAAAAACTAACACCACTACGCAGCGCCATGTTAACTAGGTACTGAGAATAATATTATGTTTGTATACTGAAACATTAGCAAGTATGATAAGGGGCATAGCCTTTATCGTACGGCGCGGGCGGGAGGTCAATATTTATCATTTGATTCTTTATTTGTAAGTGTGACGTTACTTTCATATTGTAATATACGCTTTCAGTTTCAATTTACTTACTGAATTTTTATGAGTTAAATGCGTGTGTTTTTTTAATTTAAAACCCAATGAATGTGTACTAGTACCGATCTGTTCAAAACATATACCTATGAACATACTTTGACCGGAATCGGTAACGTGAACATTTTTTTTCTTTTTACTTTTGAGAATTTTCCCGTTGAACGTACCTAACTTTATAAAATACATACTTAAGTAGGTAGGTACTAAGTTTAACCCCACATCATATATAGTGGTCCTCTATAGTTCTATACCATTATATAATTTTTTCTTATAATAATATTATGAATTTTATGATAAAGTAAAACTAATTTAAACTGTAGTCAAAATTAAAATGTGATAAAACCCTTGAGCTAATAAAGAAGCTCAATGGATAAAATATGAATATAACTAGTCGTTAGCTTAAATAAAAATATAAAGAACCCATTGGACAATTTTTAAAAAAGTCTTGCAATATTTCGCATTTCCTTAGTCATTTGAAAAGCCCGCGCGAACGGCCACGTGAAATTTCGGGCTCAGATTTAAACAAACGGTCACCCAAGAATGTGCGTTAAATCCGGTCGAATTTGAAATACCAGCTTTAAATAATAACAGAGCCAAATTTTAGTATTGAGCTAATTATTAATAACTGATGATTAGCCAAAACAAATACAATTTTAAAAGTCTCCATCCATCCTATGTTTGCAACAAAAGTTATTCGAAATCAAAGGTCAAAATTTAAGTTTATTTTTTTATTTTTCTCGAAAACATTAAATGTAGTTTTTCAGTTTATCGCTAATAGGCAGACAGACAGACGCCGCGGAGAACTTGTTTTATATTATTGTAGTGATATTTAAACATATATAAAACAAACTTTCGTATATTACGTTATGAAAGCGTTATGACTTAGGATTCCTAATAGGGTAATATTTTATTAATTTATTTTATTGGTGGCTGATAAAATCATCTTCATTTTATTTTAACTTATTTTATGATATATTTAATATGTATTTATATGTATGTGTTTTGTATTATATTATCTGTGTCTTATGTGCAACTGGTAATAAAAAAAAAATAAAGGTCAAGTGTCACTGTCATTGTCATTTCAGTTGCAAATAAATGGCGGTGGTGGTTAGTGACGAGTCAGATATATTTTTATAGTAAATAAATTATAATAATGCCTTATTGGTATTACGATAAAAAGGATTTGCTGAACACACCGTCATTTCGAGATGGGATCCCGAGCGAAACGGAAAATCGGTACAGGAAGGAAGGCGCGCGCTTTATCATCGACACAGGGTCAAAGATGGACTTAGGTTATAATACAGTAGCCACTGGTGTTGTTTATTTCCATCGTTTCTACATGTTTCATTCGTTCAGAACATTCCCAAGGTATATAACAGCATGTTGTTGTCTGTTCCTCGCGGGGAAAGTCGAGGAGACACCAAAGAAGTGTAAAGATATAATAAAAGTTGCCAAATCGTTGTTGAATGAGCATAAGTTTAGTACGTTTGGAGATGATCCCAAAGAGGAGGTGATGACCTTGGAGAGGATATTGCTGCAGACGATCAAGTTCGACCTGCAAGTGGAACACCCGTATGGTTACCTGCTCAAGTATGCTAAGTGCCTTAAGGGAGACAAGGCTAAATTGCAAAAAATGGTCCAAATGGCTTGGACTTTCGTTAATGATAGGTAAGTACATTTAAAACTTACAAAAATATATTAAGAAATATCCCAATTTATTTTAAACTTGGATTAGAATACTATCAGTGAATATTAAGTTAAAAAGCTCAGACAGTGGTGTTTGATGAATTTGAATGATTTTAATAATTCATTGTGCATTTAGATATTTAGAGCAAAATTTTTATTCCATATTAAAACTTAGCATCTAGAAGCTGAAATTTCATGCCGTTGCATTCATTAATCAAACACCTAATTTATTGAGTACCTAACATTAAATCAATATGTGGCTTATGATTATTGTATTAAGCTTAAACCCTATATATTTTCAGTATAAAAATATTGAACTACAAAACATTAGTTTAAACTTTAAGTATTGTAATTTATAAACAAATTATTATAATTATACACTACTAGCTTTCCGCCCGCGGCTTCGCCCGCTTTTTCTAAAACATAATAAATTATGTACTAAAACCTTCCTCTTGAATCACTATCTATTAAAAAAAACCACATCGAAGCCCGTTGCGTAGTTTTGAAGATTTAAGCATACATAGGGACAGAGAAAGCGACTTTGTTTTATACTATTTAGTGATGCAGGATGAGTGGTAACATACTGTATATCAAACTCAAGGATGTGATGCTTAGAGATTTATGATGGAAGAAATTAACATTATAAGGTGTGAATATTGAATCACTACTGAGTTATTTTATGTAAAGTCACAATTCAAATTTTTTTTAAGAATTTTATGCAAGTTATGTACTTGAATATAGAATGTAGGGGCTATGGACGCCTGCGAAGGTGTGCAGTGTGTATGAATTGAATTGACCTAATCCGTGGCATGCAGGACTTACTTGTATTTCATAATTAGCTTTTCGTCCATAGCTTTGATTTTTTAAACTATATATATGTTAGAAGAAAATAATTGTACTCGAAATATGAATTTATGGATTCTATGGTAATTGCAATTCTTACTTCCCTAATATTACACAGGGTGTAATCGTTAAGTGTGTGCAGGCGATTATTCCTTAACTATTACAGATATAAAAAAAACTTTAAGTTAAGTGTGCGCCACTTAACGATTACACTCGGTATATATGAAAGTGATTACCATAATAATTATTCTATATTTATTGTAAATTTTTTTGATTCAAACTTAATGGAACCATCAGGAAGTTAGCTGGTAATATCTAAAATTGTTTTCTGCGCATCTGATCATTCGATGTTCCGCGCCGCCATTAAGCTTGAATCATACTGTACAATAACAATACATATATCAACATAATAAGCAGCACACACATCAAATTTTCAGCTTATGCACAACGCTCTGCCTCCAATGGGAGCCAGAAGTAGTAGCAGTAGCGCTAATGTTCCTCGCTGGCAAGCTCAGCAAGTTTGAAGTGGTGGACTGGAACGGGCGGGCGCCCAAACACACTGCCTGGTGGGATATGTTCGTTGAGGATATCACTATGGAACTGCTGGAGGATATTTGCCATCAGGTATGTAGACTGTTTTATTTTTAAAATAATTAAAAAAAAAATGACACTTAATCACATGAAATGCTACAAGGTTTGAATTAAATCTCTCTGTTTAAAGTTAAAAGTCGAGTCTTAACGAGTCAGTTACAAGCATAGAGGTGAAGCTAATAATTAAAGCGTGTTAATCATCGAAATTATTGAAGTGAAACTTCTTTATTGGGGTTGGAAAAAAATTTAGTGTAACATTTTTTCGTTACGCGTGACATTTTTCCTTTACGCACCATCTTTTTCTTATACCTACCACGCGTGATTCGACGTATTTCTGTAAATTTGCAAATAGTAAATTATTTTTTGAAAAATAAGGTTATACAGAAGTTTCACTTCTTACGTGTGTACACTAGTACACGCACACATTTTTTTTTTGAACAGTTGCCAAAATATTATATATGTTACAGGAAATGTATGTAATCCGTCATTGTATACAATTCCTAGGAAATGTATATAATTCCTAAAATCGTACGGAAATGTGTGAAATAAATTATTTTATACACATTTCCTAGGAAATCTATACATTTCCTAAATAGCTATCGGAAATGTAAAACATTTAAGATATTGATATGTCGCAGGCAAGTTGTATATGTTACAGTCAAAACCCTGAACCATTCAATAACGTTATTGACCGGTAAAATCAGTTAATAAGGATATTGACTAAGGGCGTCGGTTAATATCCTTATTAACTGATTTTATCTGATTAAACCAGTTAATAACGTTATTGACTAAGGGCATCGGTCAATATCCTTATTAACTGATTTTAAGTCGAGACATCTAGTCAATATAGGTTTTAACCGACGTGACCAGTCAAAACTCATAAAAAGTTAAGGACGTTAGTGAAATTATACTAGAAAATCATTTAAAAAGTTCATAAAACTTTTTAAAGTGCAATATTTAAGACTTTTATGTTTTATTAATTAATTCGGGGTATTGTTTGTAAACTGAAACCGCGCGAGAATACGTGCCCCAAAATATTTTTGAAGATGGCAATTGTGTTTTAATAACAACTAGGTTTCCGGCCGCAGCTTCGCCCGCGCAGTCAAAGAAAAACCGCATAGTTCCCGTTCCCGTGGGATTTCCGGGATTGCGTTAGTTTCTGATTTGATGGAGTGACCTGCAGGTTTACTTCGAAGACTGCTACTGGATCTAATAGACGAGTAGAGCTAGGAATGCCGAGTATGGGCTCGTTTTGTTAGTTATGTCGAGACCTTACCTCCGGACTTGATGGAGTGACCTGCAGGTGTACTTAGAAATAGAAATAGAAATCGTTTTATTTGCCACCATGTAACTCTTAGTAATTAATACACAAAACAGAAAAAAGAAGAAGATAGTAATGGAGGCAAAAAGGACTCCCCGTCAGCAAAGCAGCAACCATTATTTCAAATGGTTTGCTGCACTGATTTTCAGAGGAGACCACGTGACTGTACAGATGCTCTTCTCGTCTATTAGTTCCAGTAGAAGTCTTCGAAGTACACCTGCAGGTCACTCCATCAAGTCCGGAGGTAAGGTCTCAACATAACTAACAAAACGTGCCCAAACTCGGTAAATCTAGCTCTGTTCGACTGTTAGTTCCAGTAGCAGTCTTCGAAGTACACCTGCAGGTCACTCCATCAAGACCGGAGGTAAGGTCTCGACATAACTAACAAAACGAGCCCCTACTCGGCATTCCTAGCTCTACTCGTCTATTAGATCCAGTAGCAGTCTTCGAAGTAAACCTGCAGGTCACTCCATCAAATCAGAAACTAACACAATCCCGGAAATCCCACGGGAACGGGAACTATTCGGTTTTTCTTTGACTGCGCGGGCGAAGCTGGGGGCGGAAACCTAGTTGTTATTAAAATACAATTGCCATCTTCAAAAATATTTTGGGGCACGTATTCTCGCGCGGTTGCAGTTTACAAACAATACCCCGAATTAATTAATAAAACATAAAAGTCTTAAATATTGCACTTTAAAAAGTATTATGAACCTTTTTAAATGATTTTCTAGTATAATTTCACTAACGTCCTTAACTTTTTATGAGTTTTGACTGGGCACGTCGGTTAAAACCTATATTGACTAGATGTCTCGACTTAAAATCAGTTAATAAGGATATTGACCGATGCCCTTAGTCAATAACGTTATTCACTGGTTTAATCAGATAAAATCAGTTAATAAGGATATTAACCGACGCCCTTAGTCAATATCCTTATTAACTGATTTTACCGGTCAATAACGTTATTGACTGGTTCAGGGTTTTGACTGTAACATATATAATCTGACCGTTTACAAACGTTCGGCATTTTGTAGTAACTATGCCGATAATTCGTAATCAGAAATTTTTGGTTTGGATAAGGGGGTGGATTAGGTTAGGTTCGTGTTTTTTAAAACTACACAGAAATAGGAGCCCCACGAAGTGGGGCTCCGTCGGCTCGCGACTGTCTTTTTATAGAATTTTGGAAAAAGACGAATTTTCGGCATATTAAAACAGCTAGCCGTAATGTAATACGCGAGGACAACGGGACGAGGGGACTGATTACTTGCAAAATGAAAATTTGATTTTATAAGAATACGTTTACGTTAAAAGTTAGATAGTTGATTTTTAAAATGTTAATTAGTAAGATAATAATATGAACATAATATTATTACAATTTTACGGTATGACTGTTACCCGATTGTATCAATAAGAGCTATAATAAAAAAATAACAACGTGTTTTATTACAGAAAGCATTTACTTTACACATTTCCTAATACGATATAGGAATTGTATACAATTCCTAGGAAGATTATACATTTCCTAGGATATGCATGCATTAAATAGTTTTTTAAACAATATTTTATACATTTCCTAAATGGTATCGGAATTGTACACATTTCCTAAGAATTGTATACAATTCCTTGATTTCATACATTTCCTGTAACATATATCCCACCAAAAACATTTTCATGTAAAATGTTGCCAAGACGAGCCCATATGACTCGCACTGTGAAAAAGTTATCAGATCTCATGTAGAGCCAAGCTTCTAACACTACACGCCCTAACTCTACAAGGCCTATTCACAAACTCTACACCTTAGTCAAAATATGTGGCTTGGCCATTTCGCTACATTCACATCGGCGTAAGGTGAAAAATTATATTAATTCACTGTTCATTACTTTTGTGTTATACAATAGTTGTTGTAGTAACGAACGGCCAAGCCACATATTTTGACTAAGGTGTAGAGTTTGTGAAGTTAGGCCTTGTAGAGTTAGGGCGTGTAGTGTTAGAAGCTTGGCTCTACATGAGATCTGATAACTTTTTCACAGTGCGAGTCATATGGGCTCGTCTTGGCAACATTTTACATGAAAATGTTTTTGGTGGGATTTCATTTCTTTTTGTAAGTTGTTTGTAACAAAATTTTATTTTTCGATTAAATTTTTAATTTTTTTTTAACAAGGAGTACCTATGCACCATGCAGGGGAACCAAGTTTTAGATTATTAGATTAGACCTCTAGCGTCATCAAAATTTAATTTAAAATTACAGGTCTCATACAAACTCCCATTCCCTAGTTTAAGGGGTTGGGGGATGAAAGTTACAAGTTTTATAATTTTTTTGTTGTTTGTGTGCTAATACTAGCTTACATACAAAATTTCAGCTTTCTAGGACATTAGGAAATACCTTAAGAATTTTGATGATCATCAGTGAGTCAGTGACGAAATTAGTGTTTTTTAGATATAAATAAAATCTGAAGTATAAAAGCTAATGTAATTAAAACTTAATATTTTCAATAAGTCCGCTATTGGCAATATATCCCGAAAATTTTGTTGATCTAGCATAATCCAAACCCAAGTTATGAGGGTTCAAAAAAACGTCGAAGCGCTTCGAGAAAAGGTAGGTAGTGCCCGTGCGCTTCGCTTGTTCGCTTTGCTCGTCTTGGCGGGGGCACAACCGTGCCCCCAGATATTGCGAGATTTATGTGTATTTTTGTAGTAATTACAGTCATATCAATTACTTTAAATAATTTGAGCATTTTTAATTTTTATATTATTTTTGAGGTTTTAATGATTATTACAATACAGGTAAAAGCTAAACTTCCGTGTTTAAAATCACGTTGTAACAAACTAGTGAATGTGTTGTTCGACCAAAATAAAATACGATTGCTCCATGTTCTGTTACAAGTAGACTACAGTCTTTACAATGAAATGTGTGTCTACCAGCACCCTTGTATTGTAATATCTATTCTATCTAACAAATAAAACCCATTTGAATTTACTGTCAAATAATATAAACACTTTTACGTAGGTACTTGGTGCTGAATAAAGCGTATTTATTTATTAAAGTGAAACTTTTATTACATCGTCTCAAACTTTTTGTTCTGTGTAGCGCATGTCGCGTGACGCACGATACGTACGATAATTATCGTACAAATACGATAATTTTTAGTTATAGGTCTACCAGAATCTGATGGCATATTTATATTTAAGAAATAAAAGATTTTCATGTGGCAACTTATTTGACAACTATCAAATTGGTTGTCAAATTATTTGTCTTTTTTGCAGTTGATAAATAATTTTTAGGATTTTGTCTAAAAAATCTTCGAAAATGTCGAAAAAGCCGCTGTGATCACAAGCAAGAGGTGTTGTTTATAATGTGTATAGAAAAATATTTGATGAAGAAGGGTCAAACACATCACAATTTTCAATTTAGAAGATTTTATTGGTAAATTGGACTTACCCGCTTTGATACTTTTAATTAAAAAATATTATATGTAGGTAACTATAATATTGTTTGTTGATTGGAATATAATTTTATGAAAACTTATTACAGGAGTTTCCAATACGGCTATTCGTCAAGTCCAAGCTGTCCAAGTCAATTTTATAATGTGTGTATCTGTTAATACTTACGAAAATAAACATAGTTTTATTTTACTTTTATTTTATTTTATAAAAAATTATAAGCAGTCTAGTTTTCTATCGATATAACATCGATATTTTCAACTGGCATAATGATAATGAACATACAAATATAGATAAAAGTAATATGTATATTATACATGTAAGTAGTACCTACAAAATATTAAGTGGATATCTCATTATTTGGTACAATATTGTTCACTTATGTAATGTGACTAATGATGTTGAGGACAAAATAAAAAATAAGCAGTATCAAGATCGGTCAGTCCATTTTCCCTAGGGTTGCACACTCAAAATTTTGATTTCCCCAATTGCCATCAGATTCTGGTTTACCTATAAATGTCTATAGTGTGAAAAAAAGTTTCACTTTTACCGTGGTTTCATAAAACCACACAACATTTTTATTTATTACTTTTTTCTGCATTGCAGGTGCTCGACCTGTACTCTCCGCAGACGCAGCCGTCGGGCGGCGACTCCCCGCCATCGCAGCAAGGCGCCAAGCCGCCAAAAAACGACAAGAAGCCCTCCGTTACACCGCCCACTTCCGCATCTCCTGTCGCCGTCACTAAAATCGTCACGCCCGTGAAGAATGGAGATAAAATCGAGCCGCCGAAAATTGATATGCGGTTCACGTACCCAGGCTACCCGGCGATGCCCTACCCTCCTATGTATTCCGCGCCGCCCCCTACCATTCCTCCCCCTAGTCGACTTCCAATCCCACCCGGTCCCCCTCTGCCCATGTACCCCGAGCCTCCCCCTGGTCCCCGGTATCCCCCCGTGAACGTTCCTCCTCCAAACTACTTCCCCATGCCGGCTCGAGGCCCCCTTCCCCCGCGTGGACCCATCCCCCCCGGACCGCCCCCCCCTCGACCGTACTATCCGCCCCCGTAACGGAGAGCTAAATTTAAGTTAGGATATAATTTTTTACTGAAATATAAGTATAGACTGGATTTGATGTTTTATTTTTCTTTCAAATGTGTTCTAAGTTGGTATTACAATAACTGGTAGTAGTACAAATTATCATCAATCAATCAAAATACACCAAAAAGTGAAATGTACATATAAAATTTTCTTAATTTATGCGGTTCGTTTTTTTTTGCATAAACCAATCATTAAATGAAGTTTATATGGAAAGAGTACATAAAACGAAGAATGAAGAGTATATAAGAGTTACAAATTGTAAAAAACCATGATCACAAGAACAACCGATTACTTTCAGATCACAACTATGACGGTAGGTATCTATATAAGAAATACAAATACAGCAGTGCTCAGTGACATCGCTAGCAAAAGTAATACAAAACAGATTGAAATATTTTAAAGAATAGAAAAAACAAACAATCATGCAGCGGCATATAAATTGCATCTTTCGTATCGACGTCTGTCCACTCGCCGCATTAAATCCCCATCTGTAAACAAATTTCTAATCTTTCGATTTTGATTATTCCTATTTAACTTCTATATAAAGTTTGAGTGATATTGCAAATTCAAATTAAGCATATCGGTGATATCGGTTCGTATTTCCTGTGATAATGCTAATCATTACATAGACAACTAAAATATTAATAAACCTGACTGCTAAAAATGTAATCACAACAGCTGAGTGAGATAACGACAAACAATGGAGAGAATTTTTTTTTTTAAACTTCATATAAGTACATATTGCCTGATGCCCGACTGGCTGTATCATAAAAGATGTGAAATCAACTAGTTTTTCTCTTTTCAGTTGTACATTGCATTTTGCAACGATAGTTTAAATATTGTGATAGGTATCGAGAGTGCATTCGATCGTGTCGATTATGAGGAATAAAATACTTGGCGAAGCCACTTGGTATAATTAAAGGCATGGTTAATTTCGACGAATAATAAATAGTTAATCAGCAAGTTAAGCTGTGTAAGGCGCAGTTAGTAAATGGATGGGTGACCACTGCGCTACCACAGAGCAAGTTGCGCTACGAGTAAGTAGATCACGCTCAAAATTTTATAAGTTATTTGGCGATTATTTAGTTACTGTTAATAACTGATAATATCTTATTCTTACTACTGGACTTTAGTAACAGATTCTTATAATGATATTTAGCCTACGACAAATTATCAATTTTTACGGATACTAAGTAGAGATTTTACATTTTGTCGAGTGTCGTTTACCTTTTTTTTTTTAATATGGGGAAATCTTCCAAAGATACCCATGGCCCCCGGGGAAGGAGCCGTGGGTTATGTCGGATTCTTACCGACTAAAACCCCACTGTGTTCCGTCGAGCCGCTTCAATGATGGGGCCGCGGCCCGCGGGTATTGATTAGAATTCTTCCGCGACCCCCTCGGCGGCAGCCCATCTCCAGGCCAGGCGCAAAGTAAGAACAAGAAAAGTTGGTTTTTACCTACTTTTTTGCAGATTAGTTGTTCTGAAGTTGTGCGTAATGCACATTCACTGTTTACAAATGAACTTGCCTTATCATATCGGAATAATTAAAAACAAACCTAACCATTAAATGTGATTCTAACAAAATAATATAAAGTATTTGTTTAATTAAACACGCAAAAATTAAGAATTCCTGGACTTATATTTCACAAATTAGATCACTGTAGTACTAGTAGTAATCAGTAGAGTAGTTTTTAAGTTGAAACGGGACAGAAAAATAAACAGAACATCAAATCTTTCCTCTCCATCTTATTGTTATCTCTATGTATATTATAAAAATAAGGATGGGACATAAATAAAAAAAAGTTTTCAAATAAGTAATTTATTTCATTATTCACATTCACTAAAACATATATATAAAATTGAATTTATACATAGCGAATTATAAACGTAAAAAATTGAGATATTAGTTAAGGCCACATACATTTCGACTTAAGACTAAGCATTTATTTTGGTAAGTGTATAGGATTATACAGTATGAGAAAAATGTTTGAGCACAATGTTTCTATTATAAAGCTTTTAGTGTAGTTTTATAAAGCACCGCTATTCAGAGTAAATTGAAATATGAATAATAAAGTCCTGATATAATAATAAACTATAAATTATCATACTATAGAATTAAGAAATCAGATTGATTTTTATCAGTGAGTTTAATAATTGACGAAGAACTGACTTTATTTTAATAATATAATATGATATCTCAAAAGCGCTATTAAAAGAAGACTGTTAAAAATCAGAAAAGATTGGGTTTGAATATATCAAAATGTATGCAATTAAATGCGTGATGCTAACAATAACATAAAGTGATGACTGAATTTATTATACACTAGCGGTCCGCCCCGGCTTCGCCCGTGTTAATGTTTTTTTTTCAATAAGAACCATCCTCGTACTTCAAGGAATAGTATAAAAAAAGAATTATCAAATTCGGTTCACGCGTGAAGCCGTGACCAAGGAAAAAGGGTTTCATTTTTATATATAGACATATTTTGTGCTATGGAAGTAAATATGAAATCGGTTTAACAAATTTACAAATAAAACAGGCCTTAACTTTTACAGCTGCCATAGGACTAGATAATAACAATACAAAAAATGAACACAATTTTTATATAAAAAAACAAATGTGCAAAAAAACAACGCAGTGACTAAATACTACGATTTTTTATATAATTTAATACGTTCCATAATTTTTATCAATACTGACGAGTTATATATAATACAAACGCACAATCCACAAAATAATAAAAAATTACACAACTAAGTTGAACGATTATGTATCTATTTTTTTTTTTATAAAACGTTAGTCGTGTTCTAAGAGCAATTAACCTATAGAGTTCTTATATTAAGACAGAACAAAATACATATTTTCTAATCTACTTACTCTTAGTCAATAACAGCATAAGCCAGATTGAGATAGCGAAAGAGTATCTGCACTGTCTTCAAACGTAGCGCGCCGGCAGTCAGTTTGTTTTCCAACCAGCTGGTGGGCTCAGTGCGTCAAGTGTTTTTAACGAAATATTTAGAAAATATAAAGTGTACAGTGTTTCTTTTTATTTGTCAGTGTGCTAAAATAACTATTGTATGTTTAGCAACCGGCTATCACTAGTCGAATGGGAGTTTTGGATAAAAACAATGTAAAAATATCTTTCCATCGGTAAGTGATTTTCAGCAAATTGATAAATATTTATGTTTTAAACCTATTTGAAGGTTTTATCAAGCGCTTTTTTGTAATTTTATGTTGTAACTGTAACATTTACCCACTTTATGGGGTTGTGGAATATAAAATAATGAAATAATTTTTAAAAAACGTCACAATAATATCACGTTTGGCATTTTGTTTACCACCGTAGTGTTGTAACACATCTAGCGTATATTATCGATTTATGACAAAAAATCTATTTCATATTAACGTTGATTTATTTATTTTGTTTCATAAATCAGATTTATATGTAGTTGTTGTTGCAAATAATAGATGTAAATTTTTTACCGCAGGAAAATAAAACATACCACGTGGTTGTTTTATTTGCCCTATGTGTTTTAGTTTTCGTTTGTTGTTTATTAATTTCTCTTTCAGATTATTAATAAATTCATTTTGTTTTAGATTTCCAGAGCTAAATAAAAAATGGGTATAAAACGTGAGACATGAGTTGATTGGACGCCGCCACAATTTGCAATATTGTGTTCACTGCATTTCGAGCCTACGTGTTATCAAGATGGATACTCTAGAAGAATTGTGCAATCTTACGCTTACGTTTTTTTTTTGTTCCTGTAGATAATAAATACATTTGATTAAAGAGAGTGAATTTTTATTTTGAAATTTTTTACACATAAGTTACCTACTGTGTAACTATGTGAAAATTAAACGGTTGATTAAATGATAGTTCTCATAGATGAGAAACTACTATTAAAATACATACTTAATATACATGCGTTTTCAAAGAAAAACCCGCATAGTTCCCATTCCTGTTGGATTTACGGGATCAAAAGTAATTTTTCCAAATTTCATTGTAATCGGTTTAGTAGTATTCGCGTGAAAGAGTAACAAACATCCATCCTCACAAACTTTCGATTTATTAGTAGGATGTTAGGAAAATGTTTTCATTAAGACTGTCCTTTTATTAACTTGTTAAAATGCTGCATGATTCCTTCATGCTGACTGTGCCTTTCTCCTCACTCCTTTAACTTTATCATCATTTCCTTCTTTATTTTAAATTACATTTCAAGTTTTAAAATTTCTTTTATAATGTACTAACTTTCCGCCCGCGTTTTTAAAGAAAATCCTGCACAGTTCCCGTTCACGTGGGATTTCCGGGATAAAACCTAACCTATGTGTGTATGTACAAAATTTCATTGTAATCGGTTCCGCAGTGAAAGAGTAACATCCCTTCTCACATAATTTCGCATTTATTATATACGTAGGATTAAACAAATAATGTATTCAACTGAAATTAATTATAAGTTTTGTTTTTTTATTATTTATTATTTCACGAAACCGTAAATGCAAAATACATTCACGATTTTATCGATTGAAGCACATCCCATCACTATCACCTTCTATCTATCTAAATACGTACCTATAGTAAAAATGGTGCCATGACTATGTTGAAACGTAGCTTGTTGTCTATAGCTGTCTCATTCTTTCATACGACGTTTTCTTTAGATAGAGAGAAACAAATATATGTAAATTGTATACGCTCGATACAAGTACTCTATAGGTTAATTGCTCTTAGGTCGTGTTATTTTGAAAAAGTATAAAAAATCTATCTTACATTATTTACGTGAAATTTGCATCAACACAACGCTAATTCGCAAAAAAAAGCACTTGACAGATAAAAATAAGATTTTTTGGTGTGTCATAATTTTGACGTTTTTGAAAAAATTTTTTTTATGAATTAACGTTTATTGGGCAAATCATTAGACGTATAATAAAATAACAAAGGCACATAAGAACGACATCAGATCGTGTATAATCTCCGATTTAAGGCACATGGTTTCACTTAAACACTACAAGCTTGGAAACTAGAGTTTAAACTTAGCTTAGCGGTTAAGGCACCTTAAATTATACAGCTTATAAACAGGTACAGATAATTGAACTGTACAATTCTCAAATATATGAAAAAGAAAAAATTTGCGAGTAATTAAAACTCTTTTTTTTATTAATTAAATACAGATTAAAAACAAAATATACAAGATACAAGAAAATGGCAGCGCCGTGTCAGTCCTAATTAATTGAACATAATATAAACATTTATATCGTAACGATTTTAAATCATTATTGACTACATTCTGAGCAAATACATTCCATTATTTATCTTTTAAATTCTCATTTATCATCCAAATATACTATAAATTCGAAATGTGTTCCACTAAGTATAAATATATTTATTTCCTATGTATTGTAAATAATAATTATTGAAACATTTAATGATAATAATCAAATAAATAAATATGCCCAGATATACCACACAATACTTCCAAGTAATATTGAAACAAGACACAGTTAGTTGTGATTTGTGGCAACACTATTACAAACAATTCCTTTTTAAATTATCTCAAATAGTTAATACCATTGCTTTCTCATATTTCAGTTAACAATTAATAAATATCTCATTATTAATTCAACAAACAGACGCTAGTATAGTACCATCTCGTTTTAACACGGTATGTTAGAACGAGATAGCATGCCCTCATGTAACAGTCTAAATAAGCCTAGATTGCTTTAAATACTGTAAAAGCACCTGGTGAAGGAATTTGTATTGATGCACGTTTTCAATGAGGTTCGCTCTTTGCTGATGTAACATACTTATGGTACGCGGGATGTCCAATTCCTGGAAAATACATAAATAATTATAATATTGACTTTTATAGAAGCTCAATTAATCTGAGAATCGAGAATTATTTCACAGAATGTTTTCCCTCGTCATACGTAACATTCCTCGTCAGGCTGCTCATCACACATAATGCTGTACCACGTCACAAGCAACATTCCAAGTCACTCGTCACTAATAATAAGCGTTCAAACAGACGAACGGCAAGTTGCCTCTGCCGTTCGTCTGTAAGAACTTTAACAAAGAATCCAGTTCCACGTCACAAGTAACATTCCACATCACGTTACACGGTGCTTAAACAGGTCAGGGAGCTTTTACAGGTGCTTTAACAGGTCAGGGAGCTTTTACAGGTCAGGGAGCTCTAACAGGTGTTTTATCAGGTAAGGGAGCTGGAACAGATGCTTAAACAGGTCAGGGAGCTGTAACAAATGCTGTAACAGGTCAGGTAGCTTTTACAGGTTCTTTAACAGGTCAGGGAGCTTTTTTAACAGGTCAGGGGGCTTTTACAGGTGCTTTAACAGGTCAGGGTGCTTTTACAGGTGCTTTAACAGGTCAGGGAGCTTTTACAGGTGCTTTAACTGGTCAGGGAGCTTTTACAGGTGCTTTAACTGGTCAGGGAGCTTTTACAGGTGCTTTAACAGGTCAGGGAGCTTTTACAGGTGCTTTAACAGGTCAAGGAGCTTTTACAGGTGCTTTAACAGGTCAGGGAGCTTTTACAGGGGCTTAAACAGGTCAGGGGGCTTTTACAGGTGCTTTAACAGGTCAGGGGGCTTTTACAGGTGCTTTAACAGGTCAGGGGGCTTTTACAGGTGCTTTAACAGGTCAGGGAGCTTTTACAGGTGCTTTAACAGGTCAGGGAGCTTTTACAGGTGCTTTAACGGATCAGGGAGCTTTTTAAGGTGCTTTAACAGGTCAAAGAGCTTTTACAGGTGCTTTAACAGGCCAGGTGCTTTAACAGGCCAGGTGCTTTAACAGGCCAGGTGCTTTAACAGGCCAGGGAGCTTTTACAGGTGCTTTAACAGGTCAGGGAGCTTTTACAAGTGCTTTAACAGGTCAGGGAGCTTTTACAGGTGCTTTAACTGGTCAGGGAGCTTTTACAGGTGCTTTAACTGGTCAGGGAGCTTTTACAGGTGCTTTGACTGGTCAGGGAGCTTTTACAGGTGCTTTAACAGGTCACGGAGCTTTTACAGGTGCTTTAACATGTCAGGGAGCTTTTACAGGTGCTTTAACAGGTCAGGGAGCTTTTTCAGGTGCTTTAACAGGTCAAAGAGCTTTTACAGGTGCTTTAACAGGCCAGGGAGCTTTTACAGGTCACGGAGCTTTTACAGGTGCTTTAACTGGTCAGGGAGCTTTTACAGGTGCTTTAACAGGTCACGGAGCTTTTACAGGTGCTTTAACAGGTCACGGAGCTTTTGCAGGTGCTTTAACATGTCAGGGAGCTTTTACAGGTGCTTTAACAGGTCAGGGAGCTTTTTCAGGTGCTTTAACAGGTCAAAGAGCTTTTACAGGTGCTTTAACAGGCCAGGGAGCTTTTACAGGTGCTTTAACAGGTCAGGTAGCTTTTACAGGTGCTTTAACAGGTCAGGGAGCTTTTACAGGTGCTTTAACAGGTCAGGGAGCTTTTACAGGGGCTTAAACAGGTCAGGGGGCTTTTACAGGTGCTTTAACAGGTCAGGGAGCTTTTACAGGTGCTTTAACAGGTCAGGGAGCTTTTACAGGTGCTTTAACGGATCAGGGAGCTTTTTAAGGTGCTTTTACCGGTCAGGGAGTTGTAACAGGTGTTTTAACAAGTCAGGGAGCTTTTACAGGTGCTTTAACAGGTCACGGAGCTTTTACAGGTGCTTTAACTGGTCAGGGAGCTTTTACAGGTGCTTTAACAGGTCACGGAGCTTTTACAGGTGCTTTAACAGGTCACGGAGCTTTTGCAGGTGCTTTAACATGTCAGGGAGCTTTTACAGGTGCTTTAACAGGTCAGGGAGCTTTTTCAGGTGCTTTAACAGGTCAAAGAGCTTTTACAGGTGCTTTAACAGGCCAGGGAGCTTTTACAGGTGCTTTAACAGGTCAGGTAGCTTTTACAGGTGCTTTAACAGGTCAGGGAGCTTTTACAGGTGCTTTAACAGGTCAGGGAGCTTTTACAGGTGCTTTAACAGGTCAGGGAGCTTTTACAGGGGCTTAAACAGGTCAGGGGGCTTTTACAGGTGCTTTTACAGGTCAGGGAGCTTTTACAGGTGCTTTAACAGGTCAGGGAGCTTTTACAGGTGCTTTAACGGATCAGGGAGCTTTTTAAGGTGCTTTTACCGGTCAGGGAGTTGTAACAGGTGTTTTAACAAGTCAGGGAGCTTTTACAGGTTCTTTAACAGGTCACGGAGCTTTTACAGGTGCTTTAACAGGTCACGGAGCTTTTACAGGTGCTTTAACATGTCAGGGAGCTTTTACAGGTGCTTTAACAGGTCAGGGAGCTTTTTCAGGTGCTTTAACAGGTCAAAGAGCTTTTACAGGTGCTTTAACAGGCCAGGGAGCTTTTACAGGTGCTTTAACAGGTCAGGTAGCTTTTACAGGTGCTTTAACAGGTCAGGGAGCTTTTACAGGTGCTTTAACAGGTCAGGGAGCTTTTACAGGGGCTTAAACAGGTCAGGGGGCTTTTACAGGTGCTTTAACAGGTCAGGGAGCTTTTACAGGTGCTTTAACAGGTCAGGGAGCTTTTACAGGTGCTTTAACGGATCAGGGAGCTTTTTAAGGTGCTTTTACCGGTCAGGGAGTTGTAACAGGTGTTTTAACAAGTCAGGGAGCTTTTACAGGGGCTTTAGCAGGTCAGGGAGCTTTTACAGGTGATTTAACAGGTCAGGGAGCTTTTACAGGTGCTTTAACGGATCAGGGAGCTTTTTCAGGTGCTTTTACCGGCCAGGGAGTTTTAACAGGTGTTTTAACAAGTCAGGGAGCTTTTAAAGGTGCTTTAACATGTCAGGGAGCTTTTACAGGTGCTTTATCATGTCAGAGAGCTTTTACAGGTACTTTAACTGGTCAGGGAGCTTTTACAGGTGCTTTAACAGGTCACGGAGCTTTTACAGGTGCTTTACCATGTCAGGGAGCTTTTACAGGTGCTTTAACTGGTCAGGGAGCTTTTACAGGTGCTTTAACTGGTCAGGGAGCTTTTACAACTGGTCAGGGAGCTTTTACAGGTGCTTTAACAGGTCAGGGAGCTTTAACAGGTGCTTTAACAGGTCAGGGAGCTTTAACAGGGGCTTTAGCAGGTCAGGAAGCTTTTTTAGGTGATTTAACAGGTCAGGGAGCTTTTACAGGTGCTTTAACGGATCAGGGAGCTTTTTCAGGTGCTTTTACCGGTCAGGGAGTTGTAACAGGTGTTTTAACAAGTCAGGGAGCTTTTAAAGGTGCTTTAACATGTCAGGGAGCTTTTACAGGTCAGGGAGCCTTTACAGGTGCTTTTACCGGTCAGGGAGTTGTAACAGGTGTTTTTACAGGTCAGGGAGCTTTTACAGGTGCTTTAACATGTCAGGGAGCTATAACAGATGCTGTAACAGGTCAGGGAGCTGTAACAGGTGTTTTAACAGGTCAGGGAGCTTTTACAGGTGCTTTAACATGACAGGGAGCTTTTAAAGGTGCTTTAACTGGTCAGGGAGCTTTTACAGGTGCTTTAACTGGTCAGGGAGCTTTTACAGGTGCTTTAACTGGTCAGGGAGCTTTTACAGGTGCTTTAACAGGTCACGGAGCTTTTACAGGTGCTTTACCATGTCAGGGAGCTTTTACAGGTGCTTTAACAGGTCAGGGAGCTTTTACAGGTGTTTTACCATGTCAGGGAGCTTTTACAGGTGCTTTAACAGGTCAGGGAGCTTTTACAGGTGCTTTAACATGTCAGGGAGCTTTTACATGTCAGGGAGCTTTTACAGGTGCTTTAACAGGTCAGGGAGCTTTTACAGGTGCTGTTACCGGTCAGGGAGTTGTAACGGGTGTTTTAACAAGTCAGGGAGCTTTTACAGGTGCTATCTCTCACGCGTCCTACTATAAAATACAGATTTAGTTACGCGCGAATAACGTGCGTAGGACGTGCGAAGGTTTAACAGGTAAGGGGACTGTTACAGATGCTTTAACAGGTAAGTGAGCTGTTACAGGTGCTTTAACAGATCAGGGAGCTATAACATCATACATCACCACACACACACCTGGTTAGTATCCAACACGTGCAGCAGCAGGTGAGCAGCTAGCGCAGTACCGCTGCGGCCGGCTGCGCGTGCGCAGGCCACTACGAGCGGCGGGTTGCGTGACGTCACCGCTTGCTTGTCAGCTGTTGCTTCTGCTTCGCTGGCTAGACGCAACCCGTTGAGTTCGGAGAGAAACTCTGGAACACGAGTTTGTAAGAAATAATAAAGTGAATTTAACTTTTACACCTACCCGCATTTTAAACACGATTAATGATTATATGCCAAATCGATATATTTTTTTTTTGGTTAGGCATGATCTATACATATAATAAAATCGTAGGAAAGTCAAAACTGTACATTGAATATTTTTTTAAAAGAATACCTGGGCCGTGATCTATAATCGATATAGAAGCCAAAAACATAGTTTTTAGAATTTTTGTCTGTTTGTCTGTTTGTCTGTTTGTCTGTTTGTCTGTATGTTTGTCCGAGCTAATCTCGAAAAGTACTGCATAGATTTACTTCAAATTTTGTATGAATATTACTAACAGGACGGGTGAGGCTATAGGCTACATATTATTAAGCTATCACCTACGGGGGAGGAGCTGTGAACCTTTATTTTTCTTACGTATTCCGTGTATTACGACAGCGTACAATCTAAAGACTCATGTTTAAATGTTGGTTTCGAGTAAGCCATGCTATTATCTAGCTTTACAAAATAAAAACTATGTCATTTACGTAATTTGGGCAGAGAAACAGTTTAATGAATTTAGTAGTATAAAGACAAATTTGAAACAGCGCCATCTATTAAATGTTATAAAAATCAAATCAATTTACACGTTAACTATTGGAAATTAATAATCAAATGACGCATATATAAATGTTGTTTGACAATATCTAGATTGACACTATAAAAAATTATGCCATTTAAGTAACTTGGGAAGAGAAACATAGCTTAAAGAATGTAAGTTGTATAATGTTAATTTTGTAACAGCGCCATCTATGAGATTTCGTAAAAATCAAATCAATTTACATGTTAACACTACTGAACACAATGTTAAAAATTAATAATTTAAATATAATTATGTTATTTATTTATTTAACTCTTTAACCCATATCTTCCGTTCCCTATAAGATATATTTCGTGTAAATAATAAACTACATTTTTTTTAAAGTGAGGGTAGATGTTTATTATTTTAAGTAAAAATAGACACCATTATCTACAGTTAATCTAATGATTGTGTTCCAAAGAGTATAATAATATATTGTTGTGTTCATTAGTTACAATTTTAAAAATCTTCGTGTTTTATAAATTTACTAGCTTACCGCCCGCGGCTTCGTCCGCTTTGTCTAAAACCTAATAAATTATGTACTAAAACCTTCCTCTTGAATTAGTCTATCTATTAAAAAAACCGCATCAAAATCTGTTGCGAAGTTTTAAAGATTTAAGCATACAAAGGGACATAGGGACACAGAAAGCGACTTTTTTTATACTATGTAGTGATATTTATAAAGCAATTGAATGCCATAAAACAAAAAATAACAAATGCAATCTTCGTGTTTTGTGAATTTTCACCATCATGCGTTCCCACAAAAGGTAAGTTGTTGTTGTTTGTTGGTAAGTTGTTAAATGAAATGAAATGAATGCTTCTTTTATTATTTTGAGGTGCATTGGGAACAGAAGTTTTTGATAAAATTTTATTTGTAAGTAGCTTTTTTTATAGATTTACAGTTAACTTTTGATTTTTTTTATTTACAGATTCAATGCTAATAAAATTATATCGCCTTTGGAAGACGATTTCTGCTGATATTTTTACTACACCACTTGAAAATTGATGATTTGATGATAAAGACAGTAGCAGCGAGGATTAAGTGGAAATTAGTAATCATCCGCTTCGTCAATTTTTGACTGAAGTTAATGTCCAACGTCCAATGGTTCAATCATTGGAAGTATCTCGGGAAATTTTGGAGGATATTTTTCAGGAAGGAGAGGAGGGGCAGCCAACCACATATCAAACTACTACGTTTTAGTACCGAAAAAAATGTTATTGCCAAATGAAACGTAAATTTTGTACTCACAACTTTACAAGTAATGTTTTAAGTTATCAGATAACCGCAAAGTCAAAATTTTATTTTTATTTTGACTTTGCGGTTATCTGATTATAATATTTATCGTTATGGCTATCGACGTACCGATCGTACTGGGATCAGAGTAGGTACATGATATACAGTTCATCATCCAGGATTGCTTAGAGCATTTTCACACTGAAAAAGAAGTTTTCTTTGAATCGTAGTTGCTTCATTTATTTATTTTTAATCATTTTACATAATATGTTTTATATTTTATAAATATATCATTTTCATTATTTAAGTAGATAAAATTAATTATGTAACGGTTTTATAAGAAAACCCATTATATTTGTTAGGCGACGGTGATTTCTTCCAGGCAAAAGATATTCATCAGCTCAATAAAATTGAACAGTATGTTGTTAGTTATTCTTTAGATTCACAATTGTAATGAGCATTTCCGCATGCAAGTTGTATCGTAGTTTAGATATATCATAGTTTTTACATATTAAAGTTCCAACAAAACCCTCAAATTTTTTAGTAGAGTTGAGCAAGATAATTTGAAAAATGTGCCGTGTTAAGTATTATAGAATTATAGAAAAGGTTAGTACGTTGGTAATTATTATTTCTTCTTCATTTACATGTTGTTAGTAAAAATAAACTTTAACTTACAGTCAAAGTAGTCAAAGTATATTTTAACTAATACTACTTAATATCTATTATACTTATGTTCAGTATTTATCTGTATTATTATTGCTTGACAATTAATATATTTTCATGTCGTATACCAAATTATAAACATAAGTTTAATGTGTAATTAGCTGGATTTATTTTTACACACTCACAGACTTAGGTATATTTTATGTTAAATGATAAAAGAGTGTTAATATGTAGTGTAAACCATAATACATTTTTTCACAATTAAAAACTTTACTTACTCAATATGAAGACCGTTTGACAAATGATAGGGTGCATCATAATAAGATGAACATGAGCATAAGCAATGACTAGAGTAGGGACGCGAATATTATAATTATATTTTAAGATACAAGGTCAAGTTTACCATTTGATAGGATCCCTTTTGCCTGAAGGCCAACCTAAGTTTGTTTAAATATATTTTGTATTCGACTACAACGAATAGTGGAATACAAGAAATCAATATTTCTCAAATTTAAAACTGAACTCATTTCACAATTTTAGAACAGGTTAATTCGTATGTATGCAGTTTTAAATCGACATTAGAAGCTTTTCCTCAAGATGGTGATATCGGCACTCAGGAACTCCCTGGACGTGTTATAACGCGCAGGCCACAGTATTACAATTTTTCCTACAGTAGGGCGACGAATGTATTTTCACATAGCAACGGAGGGGAACTCGCGGGGGGTCAAGTGACGCGGGCCACGTACCACAAACATGCTTAGTTTGTGGTATCGAGCGCGAAAGATAGTCATCGTGTTTTTAGTAAAGTTACTATGTAAACTAACGTAATTTAATACTTAGGTACATATTCTATAATGGTGTGCTCAAACTGTTATTCTACATTTAATTTAGATTATTATTTGATACTAAGTAATGTAGAATTTAAACCACATTCATGTTTTCTTCAGATTTTAAGATTTTCTTATCAGAGTGTTCAATTTTAATGTAGTTAAATTTTATAAGAGACAATAGGTAATTAAGAAAATTTTAAAATAAAGTGTCACGTATTTTTTTTAAACGACGAATGACGAAAAACGACCTAATCGCGGACGAAGTCGCGGGCAACAGCTAGTTTTAAATACAAGACAATAACTGCGTTCAAAACAACCAACTTCCAACTTGCACATTTACAAATACAGACAAGAATGTTCATAAAATAAAAACTACTGGGCCTATCCGAATAAAATTTTTCTGGGACCCATTCGACACCATCCCACATCGAACAAAAAAAAGAATCACGTAAATCGGTTCAGAAACCTCGGAGTAATCGGTGTACATACATATAAAAAAAAATAAAACATACCGGCCGAATTGATAACCTCCTCCTTTTTTTTGAAGTCGGTTAAAAAGGGCATGAATTATACAGTGACAATACATAGATATCAATTTATAATGAATAGAAAAATTCGGTCACGAGGCGGGACTCGAATCCGCATCGATGCGAGTTAGTTATAAAAGCAATTCAATGCCCTAAAAACAAAAATATCAAATTCAAACACATAGAAATAGGATTAAAATGTTAGATAATATGATAAAATCTTATATCATGTTTTCTATTTACAAGGTGCTATTTTTAATTCACTTAACACACACGTATGACTATTGTTATTTACATTCACTATACTCTTTTATTTTTATGGTTGCCTGGAAGAGATTGCTCTAAGCATTAAGGCCTTTTGTGCACTTACCTTATATATTCATGTTTTCTTGTTAAATTATGTTTTTATTACTGGTACTTTTACAATAAAGTGTCATAAATAAATAAATAAATAAAAAAAGAGTGTGTGTACTTATGTACACGCGTTAGAAGTTATACTTCTTCGGCGTATTGAAAAAAAAATACTAGAATATACAACTTGAACATAGTTATCAATTTTCATACACTAACTATACGCACTAACTTCATGCTGTTAAATTTAGGTGTCGGTGTGCGCGCGCATCGTAAATATTCACTCTCATCATTTTTCTCCATCGCGCCAAAAGAAGTATAACTTCAATAAAAAAAATACTCACCAAGAAACCCGCTAACATCGTCCATAGGCGCGGCCACATGAAACCTCGTATAGTGCACGTGCCACAAGTGCCGCGCTCGACCACCGCGCCGCACCCGCACGCGCACGGAGCCGCCCCACGGGGCACGGGACCACGCACCGCACCATACTTGGAACTGTGCATAATAGATAAGTATGTATATATACGTTCTAATGACATAGTAAGCATGGATCCAGCTCGTAGGACCAAATTATATAGATTTATGCTTAATAGTATATAACTCCCTAGCTGCGCTTCACGGTTTCATCCACTTGACTCCGCTCCTGTTAGTCTTATCGTAAGTACTAAATAAATAGGCTATCTAACACCGAAATAATTTTTCAAATCGGACCAGTAGTTCCTGAGATTAGCGCTTTCAAAAAAACAAACTCTTCAGGTTTATAATATTAGTAGTTGATATATAAAGGCTATAAAGCACAGCAAATAACTAATTTGACCCAAGATGCGAACACTAGATTAGTGGCAATCAAATCAATCGCGTATATGCGTAGTTGAATATAAAACGTAGAAGCCATGGATCAGACTCGAAGGATCATATTAAGATTTTGGTTTTGAATACCTAATGTGTGACAATGGAGTAAACAGCACCAGTATTATATTAAGGATTGTAAATTGTGCAACTACATCACAGGTTGCATCAAACGTAATGTAAAATATGTATGTTATATGTGTTTAGCCAAGAATAGAGAAGCACGGATCCGACTCGAAGGACCGTTTTAAGATGTTTGCTGTACATAAAAACTAATATACCTGAAATTTGATACCTCATCGAACCTGTGTAATATGTTAAACAGTTACGTATATTCATAACGGGTTTATTGAGACATAAATCCGGCTCGAAGACATATTTTTAGATACTTAATTTACATAAAAACTAACGCGCGGGAAATATAGATACAATACATAATTTGACAACTTAAGAGTTAAGTGTGAAATAGTCGCGTAAATTCAACATTGAAATAAGGATCCAGCTCGAAGGACCATTCTAAGATGTTTGCTGTAAACAAAAACTGACTTTCCTGATATGATCAATAGTCAAGTATATTCACTATGTGTATTTTGAGACATGGATCCAGATCAATTAAAATGAAACGAAGTAAAGTCAAGTATAATTATCGAAACTACGCGGGAGATGTGTTAAACGTCAAGGTATATTTACCATTAAATATGGAACCACGTTGGAAAACCACATTTACATGTTTTATCTTAGAATAAATGTGCAGGATCCGGCTCGAAGGACCATATTAATTTTTTTGCTAATTGCATCAGAACTGCAAGCGAGATGTGTTAAATAGTTCACTATACTTACCATGGAGATGCGGAGCCAGCTCTACCATCCACATTTATATGTTTTATCGAATATATTCGATAAATGTATGTCTATACATATAAAGATCCGGCTCGAAGGACCACATCAACTTACAACTACCCTCCGTTAAAAATCTCGCACATTTTTTGATTCTAAAGTCTCACCTCGCCATAATCCTTAGAATGATGGTCAGGCGGTAAATACTTCGGAGGTTCAGGGTCGACTAGCGCCATGAGCCGAGCACCAACTTGCCACACGCACTCCCAGAGGAGCGCCGCTTGTTGGACTCCACCAGATTGCGCTACCACATAGAAGCGTTGCGAATTGCCCACTGTCATCTGGAATTTTTTGTCAGTTTTTGTTTAGGAATGTTAAGAGGAGGATGCTTATGATTTTAGACTTGATACTATTTAGATTTTTATGAAATTCAAAAAGTAAGTATAGGTACAGTGTATTTTTTCATTGTTTATATTTATTTATTATAATTTTAAATCATAATTATAAATTAATTCTGTCTATTTCCGTATTTTTGCTGTCTGCGGTATTTAAATAACTGAACTGATAAATTTACTTTACTGGATCATTGAGAAGTTTATATTATGTGACATTTTATACTTATAATGTTTCAGATTTCATCGCAAATAGCTACTTAATTCAAGAAAAACAGTACAAAAATGTTAACCACTTCCACAAGAACAAACAATTCAGACCATAACTTACAGGAAAACAATTTCCAATCAACATCATCATCATCAGCCCTTTATCTTGCTTTACATACAATTAAAACATAAAATTCCAAACTACCTTACCGTAACATGCGACGCATTTATATACCCATGCGGGTTCTCCGGGGTGGGTTGTAAGCGAACTCTATTGTCCTCGTACGGGAGGGAGTCCCCACAGTTGTATGACGCGTATTGAGGTAAGAGGGCCGTACGGTACTCGCCCTCTACTTCCCTCCCTTTGGGGATTTGTTCGAACGCGAACGATAGCTGCTCGTCAGACATCTTGCGTTCGAGTAATTGGCACTGGGAATTGTGCGAAATTAATTATTATAGTTTAGGTTGTGGTAAATAGACGAAACAGTCTGATATTTCAGTTTAAAGTTTGTTTCATGAATTGTCAATTTATCTCACACTATTGTATATCATTACGCTAAGACCGCTCCTATTGGTCTTAGCGTAATGATATGGCCTTCGCTAAATGGGCTATCGAAAACCAAAAGAATTTTTTAAATCGGATAAGTAGTTCCTGAGATTAGCGCGTCTAAACAAACAAACTATTAAATATATATAAAAAAAAATGAAACAACTTTTGAACAAAGGAAAAACACAATTTGTATAGATGAATCAGAAGCAATAAACTGCGAATTTGCGATAATGACACAAACAATTTCTTGATAAGTATAATTAACATATCAATTTGTATTTCATTGTAATACGATATCATTAACATTAAATAATCGCATTTATAATTCACATATGCTTTGTATTATTAATTTTTTTTTGTGTTTTTGTCAAAATACAGCTTGTTAATAGGTTTCTAAATGGAGTGATAAAATAATACTACATTAATAATGCAATAACTCACCAATGTTTCTTTGGTAATACTCGGTGGTAGCGGTTGGAACTTGGGCAGGCCGGTCGACCAGCGATGCTTGTTCGTCGGCTGACTTGCCTTAGCCCGATCCCTGCCTAAAGTTGCACTTTTCACTTCCTTATTCCCCCTCCCCATAAACACCCCCCACCGGCGTCTCTTCTTCTCTTTATTGCTACTTTTACTCGCTTCCAACTCAACGCTAGTGCTGTACGTCGAATTCATTATCGAACTCGACAAAGCACTGTCCGTTGTCGTGTGCGACGTATCCTGAACTCTTATATCAGGTATACTTATCGATGTAACGTTATCCACCGATTTGCTTATCGTGTTATTGTTCGATATTTTATGCGTCGACAGGCTCTGATACGGCGTTTCGTCGTAGTCTTTTTCGTCCTTGATGGAGAGCTTGTCGATGGATAGAGCGGGGTCGAATTCTTTGTTTATGGCTCGATTCGATATGTTCAAGTCTTTCGGCACGCTCGACTCTCTGACTCCTTTGATGATTTGTGCGTTCACGTAGTGGCAGTCGTTATCTATTTTAACAGGATAGCTTGGCACGTTCGGGTTTCCGTAATTGTTTATCGTGGGATGGCTGCTGTTTCGTTCGTTGAGCCGCGCAATTTCATCTGTCGTTGTTAAGCTTTGTGCTCTCTCCCGTATCTTCTGTTCGCTCTGCCACGGTAGAGGAACGTTTTCATATATCGGCTCTTGTGTTTCGTTGTGCTTTATTTGCGGTAGCACCAAATGCCTCTGGTAAGATATCCTTCTCATGGGCATCGAGTACATAATATTCCCTCTTTCATCGTAAACCTTTTGGATGTTATTGGAAATGTGGTGAGGATCGATTATTATGTGAGGTTTCGGGTCTAATACTGAAGGAAGATTGTTATATGTACCGTGGGTAGCGGGAAGGATGTTGGGTCGGCCGTAATTTAGGACGTGACCAGGATTCACGTAACCTAGATACTGTCTATTTAGGGCAGTACGGGTGGAAACTAAATCTGGACTAGAACCGGACACGTGGGAGTTAATATAACCTCTGTGGTAGTTCAGAGCTTGACTAGCGACGGCTAAATCTGGGGTCGAGTTCGATGCAAGGCCGTTGGACGGGTAGGGAGGGGGAGGTTTGTAAACATTGACGTAATGTAACGCCGGGTCTGTTTGCACGTTAGGGTTCACCGCTATGGGGTAGTTTCCTACGTACTTTAGACCATACGCGTAATCATCAGAGGCAGACACCCCTTGGTTCACTGGTACGGTATGTCTTGTTACGTCAGGGTAGTGGATTCGATGAATATCAGGATGGGAACCATAGACTAGAGGCTGGGCATTCGTGTTCAGGAGTTGGGAATGTGCGTGATGGTTCTGATATCGCAGTTGAGCTTCAGCTCTTTGTTGTTGGTATTTTTGCTGAATGGCCGTTTCGTAATCTGGCGCGGGACGGTATGATGGTAACAGCGCTCTGAAATGAAAAGTAATGAAAAAATATGAACTACACTATATTTGACCGCCTCCTTGGTACAGTGGTTGACGCGTGAGCGTAGAACCGAGGGGTCCTGGGTTCGATTCCCGGTGGAGACGAAGAAAAAAAAATGTCTCGGTCTGGTAGGACATAGAAGGCTGATCACCTACTTGTCCCTAAAGAAAATCGATCAGTGAAACAGGTGTATGCATAATGCATCTGCCCCTTACCCCACTACGGGGACACGGGACTTCACACACACACTATATTTGATAATGAAAAACTAATCATCATTTTTTTTGGGACAGATATTATTTATAGATATTAATTTTGAAGTGAAACTTCTTTAGGCGCGTTGAGAGTAATTTCAAGGTCGCGTCATGGCATTCGTAAGGCGATGATTTTGGTACTTATCTATGAATCTTTCCAAAGAAGTTTCACTTCTGACACGTGAGCTCGGCACACATGCTATTTTTTCCTTCTTACCGATTCCTAGGCTGCGGTCTATTTTCAGCCAGCTCTAAGCACGATGTTGAGTGCGCTCTGTGCGCCGCTGTGAGAGGCTCCAGCCGGGAGGCGCTGCCTGTATCCCTTACGTCTAGTTCTTCGCGACTCTCTGATAGACCGTGCTCCTGGAAGAGCGGATTTGATATCGTATAGCTTATGGAATTGATTTGGAAAATGGAATAAGGTAAGTGGGTAGTTGTGTAGAAACCAGTATAAGGGCCACATGGGGCCACTTGCTAAATCACTACTAGTTAGCGATTTTGTAGGACAAAAATAAAATATTCTTCTAGTACATTTTACTTCCGTTAAGTTTAAAAATGTCATACGACAATATTCCAAAGATTTCGTTCGAGGAAAAGATTATATGTAATAAGGATATAAAATTTGGTAAGTAGGAAAATATCTAAAATACATTACACTCGGATAGTCAATAAGTATTATGCGATAGGTGAAATATAGAACAACAAAAAAATACAATATTTTAATAGGATCATCGTTTTTGAAGCAGAACTAGACCATTTACAAACCCGCAAAATGTGAAATTGTGCGAATCGTCTTTAACCACACAATTAAATCTTGGCATAACTGAACAGCTCTTACACACACACGTATTTTAAGTCTTAATACATAATAGCATAGACTAATGATAAAAAGCAATCATTCGCAGCACATAGACCTAATTAGCGGCGTCATTGAACTTGACAGACGATTGCGCTTGCAAATTGCATTCAATTATCATGTTTCCCCGATATAACAGTTACGAAGACGTTCTAATGCGTGTTCCTGCTAGATCTCAGAGATGTGACAATGGAAGTTTCGAGAAACTATTTATGCACAACTAGCGGTCCGCCCCGGCTTCGCTCGTGGCACATATTTACGTTTTCTCTACGTAAGAACCATCCTCGTAGTTCAATGAAAATAATAAAAAAAAGTATTATCGAAATCGGTTCAGCCGTTAACACGTGATGCCGTGACAACGCGAAACGGGTTTCGTTTTTATATATATAGAATATAGATTATAACGACGAAGACAGTAGGTATTGTAAGCAAAACAGAGTATTGCATTGGGTAGGCCTTTAATTTCTATAAATGAGTAAATTTTAATGGTCTTGTTTGGGATGTGGTGGCGATGCAAAGATGTCCTATAATATTTAAGTACATTATTATTCTGAAATATTTCTAAATAATCACAAAAATTAAATAGGACATGAAAATATGATCCGCAATGTTTATCTGAAGAATTAAACTTCAGAAATGTCGTGAGAACTAACAAATAAATAATAACAATGGTAGATAAAGAAAATGGTACATTTATACTCACCAAAAATTACATAGCCGTTTTAGAGTTAGACCTCTATATACTTCGGAATAAAGAACGGATCAACTAGTATAATAATTAATACAAGAAATATAAACCATTCTTCGTAGATCACAGTTGCAAATGGTTTTTGCAGTGTGCAATTAAACAAGCGACTTTCGCGATGACGCGTTGTTTGTAAACTTTTCTCGCGATATAAATAATGTCTCGTTAGGCGATGGAATGTGTTGGGTACGTTTTAATTGATTTATTTAGTTAATCTATAGTCTATACTAATATTATAAAGCTGAAGAGTTTGTTTGTTTGAACGCGCTAATCTCAGGAACTGCTGGTCCGATTTGAAAAATTCTTTCGGTGTTAGATAACCCATTTATCGAGGAAGGCTATAAATATCATCACGCTAAGACACCGCGGGAAACAGCTAGTTATACAGACAGTATAACGTGCGTATATAATATGCACGTTAGAGAGAGATTATAGGGTTCGATTTGCTTTGCATATTATAGTAACCCATGTCTCCTGTACATTTGACAATTCTCCATAAAGATTAGCCCTTGGCCCAAATTCGATCAGAACTATATTTTTTATGGTATCTGTATAAACAAGTTTCTGGTTGAAGGACCAATAACCAGATTATATTCGTTGATTAAGTTTTATTTCACAAGAAATATTGACTCATAACGATCAATTTATAGAGCATTTTGTAACTACATGCATCAATAAGTCAATCTATACAATTCTTATAAGGATAACGGAATAAGTCGATTTGTAATTCAATGTTAATTTTAAATGTAATTGATACGAACATCCTTTAAAACTGCATTAAACGATTCCTCATAGTGTATTATATGTTTTTATTGTTAAATAATAAATTGTGTTGTGTTCATGTGAAAATCTCGCGTAGTGAAAATATCTAACGACGCACGCTCACCAGCGGCTGCTCGACTATATAATTATTTCGCATTGTTAGAATTTCCACTTTTTACCAATATACTTGTTATAAGGTGACACATACTTGGTCATTTTACTATCAGAATATAATTTTTATCTGTCCGTGGAGGAACTTTTGGACAGATTAAGGTATGTGTGTGTGATTAATTTTTGTGTCCTTAACAGAGAAATGCACGAACATATATGTTTTGAAGTCGTTATAAAATATGTGATGAATTGCAAAAAAGCAATTAAAATTACATACGTGTCAAATTGCTAAACCTCTCAAAGTCGGTTAAAATGTTACACAAAACCTTGTACAATATGAGATTTAACAGATAACAAGTAGGAAGCATTATAAGTTCACAGACCAACACTTTCCGCGAGATTGGGCGGCAAATGAGCCGTGTGAGATATAGCTAAGTGTGAGAGTGATTTATCATTTCACAGATCTAAGCATAAATAAGGACAGACAACGTAAAACGCTTTTTTTCATACTATGTAGTTAGAATTTTCTTTTTGTGTATGTACTGTTTAACGTGTGTTGGTATGTTTAACAGTTTATAAATGTGTGGTGGTTAACGGAATAGGAAACTAGCAGGACGATTTCGATTTAAAATTGTACATGACCGATTCACTTTATTGCGTTGTTTCAGGGATATTATAGCGAGAAAAATTAAATTGATTCAGAGAAAAAAAATTGCAAAGAGAGGGAAAAATCAGTAGCCGCTTGGATGGCGCAGCTCGCTAGGTCAGTGCAGCTCGCTTGGCCAATACAGACCGCTAGATCAATGCAGTCCGCTTGGCTAATGTAGCTCACCTGAAACTTAGGTCGGTGCTCATCGAAGGCGCATGTAGAACGTGTGCTGATGGAGTTCACTGTAGCTATGTTAATTTATCTCGCTTGGCCAATGCAGCTCACTTGGCCAACGCAGCTCACTTGGCCAATGCAGCTCACTTGGCCAGTGTAGCCCACTTGACCTTTGAAGCTCACCTGAAATTTGGGTCGGTGCTCATCCCGCGGCGCGCTGAGGGCTGCCTGATGGCGCATGTAGAACGTGTGCTGATGCACGCACATGCGCCACACGTACTTCCCGTCCTCGGGGGACGGCAGCGCGAACGCCGCCGACTCGCCCTGTTGCTGGCACTCGATGCTGAACGTGCGCTTGTGGTTTATCACGTTCGTTATGTCCATCCACCTGGTTTGAGGTGGTAAAACATTCGCAAATGATCAAATTTTTTGTCACTTTTCTAGCAAGAAAGTGCAATGCAACTGTTCCTAAATATGACACGAAAAAAAAATGATTTGTCGTATGAATTACCGTTAACCACATGATTGAAAATAAGTCACTTTAAAAAGTGCGTTTACCTAATAGACTAGCAATCGATTCTTATCATAGTGGCTGCTAAAGCCACAAAGTACAGATAGAAATTAAAACACAGCAGAAAAGACGAAGCAATACATTCTCATCAATTTTAAAGTTGTAGTAAATTACAATTATTTCCTATACCCTAAACCTTAACTCACCGATAAAAATGTGGAGTGTCACTAGTATCAGTCAACACGCGTATACCAGTGAGGGATATCGCGATGGTAACCTCGCTCTGGTCGCGCTGGTCCTTGGCCGTGAACATCTCCTGCCCGTACCCTCGGAGCTGCTGGCATGTCGTGATGAAGCCTTCTTCTGCTTGTGCCTAATTAAGTTTTGAGGACAATAAGATTATTTGGCGAGAATTTTACCAATAAAGTGAAAATATATTTTTTCAGAGAGTAGGTATCTTGCTTGGGTAATATTCAGGAGAAAATTAGAATAAAAGTTTAAAACTTCTTTAAAAAAAAAAAAATCTCCGTTGAAACAGGAAATGAAAATAATTCAGGAATACTATAAAAAATTGTATTCCACAACGCATTGATTAAATACATTCATAAAACTTACTTTATTTACGTTACTTTATTTCACATACCAAATATTGTCATACATTTATTTATATCAAATTGCGGCAATTACAAGTGACCGCACCAAAACAAATATAACATACCAAATTATCTATTTTAAGTTTACAAACATTGTGTCACTGATTACAGTTGTAGCTGATAAACCCGCCCTGCATTTCGCAAACTATCGATGACTAATTGTGAGATAATGGCCAATATTTAGATCAATGTATTCCATGGATATACTTTTTGGAGAGTATCAAGTTTTATCAAAACTTCTAGCATTCGCTTCATCAATTTAAAAGTAAACTAGTTTTAATTGTTTTGAGCTTAAAATAATGTTTGGCGATGCATACTAGAAAACCTAGAACTATTAAAACAAAAAAAGCAGTTTTGATGAATTTTAATAGAGATATAATTTTACATGAAGATTGTTAACATTATATTTTTATCTATTATGTACCATAGTATAAATTTTTAAACTAATTAAGAAAGCATATTTTATGTTTTTATTATCAGACTTAATTTAAATTCAATAGTATCATTCAACTTTCACTTATTTTGTATAATTTTATGCTATTACACATTTGAAATAGATACGTCTTAATTAATTAAAGTATATTAACCCATTGAGCCCCGAGCGGCCCGATGGGTCCACGACACAATAGATTTTCTATTGTAACATTTATATTTAGAAATTAAATAATCCAATTAGATTTTATAAAAAAATCAAATAAAATAGTTTATTAATTATATTTTCATTCATGATTTTGGAAAAGTATTCATTCTTTCATTCTACACACACATCTGGCTTCATTCGAATTTAAATAAACCTTGACCTATTTTAGTTCATTCAATTTTACTGTTTATATGTGCCAACTAAAATATTTATCCTTTCAATAAATTATATTCATTTTATAATACAACTAGTTCTTGGATTAGAGCAGATCCTGACTCACTTTCACTATAGATCTTGAAAAGGTCAAGGGAGCTATATAGGCTTAATTTAAATTCTTACCTGTGACATGTTGTGTAAAGACATATGATGCTGTATCACAGCCGCAGTCAGCCATTCGAGCCTTCCATTCTCTGCTAAACTACTGCTATCAACTATCTGGCCCCCGTCTAACATTTGCTTCGGAAAGGTCAACAGATTCTTCAAATATTCCACTGTATGTCTTTCCCGATCATGGTTCCCGTACTCCGCCTGCCGGCTGTACGAAGCCAACACCACAGCTTGCTGGAAGTCGCAAATTATCCGACCTTCAACCAGATCATTTTTCAATTGCAAGAAATAGTGATACCTCGTCACCTCATCCGTTATTAAACTCGTGCCGGATATCACATAGTACATGACACGCAAGTAAAGCTGGTGAGCCGACGAATATTTCTCTAGCTGACGTTTCAACGGCCTGTCCAACTGCACCCATCGCGGCTGCTGACTGCGATTCACGTAACGCAGCCCGAAGAACTCTGGCTGATTGATCGCCTGCCTCTGGCACACGTTGTCGAGGCATTCCTGGCCTGTGCTGTCCACCGACAACGTACAATCTGCTATTCCACCATCGAGTAATTCGACACTTATCACGAACAAACTTTTTGACGCAACATTGTACTGTCGCGTCTTCTTCAATTTCAATTTGAAAGGCATCTTCTAATGTTACCCGGGCCCAATTAGTAAAAACATCACGAAACTAGCGTTACGTTATACATTTATGGTAGAAGAATGTTGAAAAAGACGCATCCGTTATACGCGCTACATTATATTTTATGGGTTTGATAACAGAATGAGTTATAAACGAGGTTTTAACACACAAAGTCGATATTCTGTTAAATGTGGTTGATAACAATAAAAAATGCTAAATAAACACATCACAAAATAAAAAATTCACAATATTGCGGGGCACTGGTGAGTGGTGACATGACAAATGACAGCTCTATGAGTTGCCATGTTCATAAAAATATTGCTTTTATGTTTTTGGTAGGTTTAGGTAGTCCACAGGTAGTCATATGCTCCGTCCATGGTAGTCATCAAGTAAAACATCCATATAAAAAATATAGTTACGTTTTACTTATTTGTCTGCCTATTATTAACCTATTGTATTTTAAATTGGTCAGAGTTGAAATGAGTTAAATGTTATTGTAAATGACTAACGTTTCGCGTGAAAAAATTCCTGAAATCAGGCTATTTGTTGAGATTAGGGCGTTCAAACTTACAAACTCTTCGGGGTTATTTTAATAGTTTAGATCTAGTATAGATCGCCGTAGTCAAATCGTATAATAAAATCATAGAGCATAGTTATTATCTAATAATGTCATTTTTAACTTTTAATGCAAATATTAAAAGTTGCCTCCTGTTCAGCAAATTATGATTGGGATGAGTCATCAGACCCTACGTTTTTATAATGAAGGAAGGAGTGCACGAGCACATTTTCTTACAAGAGCTCTCATAGGTATTTGGTTTATTATAGAGCCGTAGGGCTCTATATTCTATAATCCAAAATTTAGATCGACACAGGATTAATTGTAACAAAGGAAAATAAAACAACCAAATTTATAAACATCAATAAATTTTACTATAAAATAGAACATATATCTCATAAACAATTTACACAACCCTAAACCATAAAGACCAATGATAAATGTACAGTGTGATGAATGGCAACACTCGTTCTCCCTAAGCGGAGGCTCTGGCTTGATCAACTTGCAGCCAATCCCGTGGCTCTTTGAGTACTTGCATTAATTTATCTTCAGGAGAGTTCGGTTTGGGCTCGTGCATGTACTCCCATTTCTGAAAAAATAATATAGTGCTTAATTTATGTAAAATATCAAGTAAAATTTACCACTAGAATTTACAACATACATAAACATTGTCACGTTTATAAGCTACATGAATTTAATACTCAAAGTGGACTTCGATATATCATTGTTTACTTTATTTAAGTTGTTATTAACATCTTATTCTATTTGCTTCCCCATTCTTTTCAATTAAAGAAAAAATATTAATTAATCATTAATGATTGTCAATTTCATTCAAGACATTATTAAGAAATACCAGTAACTGTTAGGTATTCAAATAAATTATTTATTTGCCTAATATTAACTAGCGGCCTTACTAATAAAAAGTTAAACAATGGATAAATTTCAACCATTTTCTACCATAGCTGTGTCCTGCTCTTGCTCACATGAAACGTCAATCATAAAAACAAGACAGGTTATTGCAATAACTAATCCATTGAATAGCGAATGGGTAACATTTTATTAGTAAAACCGTAAGTAAACATGAAAAACTTACAGCATTCAACGGCAACGACATCAATATAGATTCATATCGCGCTTCAGGCGTGAAAAGCCCAAACTTAGTTCCTCTATCGTAAATCAAGTTGAACTCTACGTATCGCCCTCTGCGTAATAATTGCCATTGTCTCTCGTGGTATCCATATGCTTCGTCTTTACGCTTTTGTACTGTTGAAAAGTTATAGTCAGTATTAAAATTATAGATGGTTTGGATCTAACTATAAATTGGTTAATAAAAATGGCTACAGCAGAACACAGGAGTCAAAATATGTATCTAATCTACACTAATATTATAAAGAGGAAAACTTTGTTTGTTTGTTTGATTGTAATGAATAGGCTTATAAACTACTGGACCGATTTTGATGAAATTTGGCACAGACAATCTTTAGACCCTGAGAAAGAACATAGGCTACCTTTTATTGCGAAATATGTACCACGGGCGAAGCCGGGGCGGACCGCTAGTGAGATATAAGGTAATAGGACTATATTCGAAAAACTAGCTCAGTAATATTTTCAATAAGTAACAGTCTTCATTATATTCTCAACAATCTAATATAAATAAATTTCTATATCTGCGTAAAACAAGTCTTCTATGATATCAAACGATTTGCATACATTAGCATTGCTAATCATACATGCATTGGAATTTAATATACGATGACATCATAGTAGATGCTTGGCATGAATACTAATGCTAACTATAATAATTTCTACTAAAATGGTAGATTTTTAGTACCTCTGTAAAAACGAGTACTAATATTTTTTTTTTATTCACATAAGCACATTGAAAAATATGTATGTACTATTTATGAATGCATCGTTATTACTTACCAATGGGAATATAACTGGGTATGACAGCCTCCGCACAAGAGGTGACAAACTCAAAAGCGCTCTTCTGGTCCGGAGTGTCGATATCATCAAAAAAGATACCACCGACGCCTCTACGCTCAGCGCGGTGTGTTATTGTGAAATAATCGTCGCACCACTTTTTGAATCTATGAAGAATAATTCCATATAAATTGTTACCATAAACGAAATAATAGTTTAAAAAAACTAAAAAACACGCTTTTTATAGAAAACAGAACTAAAAAATAGAAAATTTTATCGAATTAGTGTATTGTCATCGGTCCTCAATAAATCTACAAAGTTTGAACGAAATCTGGCCGTTTAAAGTGGGTCAAAATCGCGTCCAAAGAAGTCGGTTACAAACAAACATACAGGTGAAGCTAATATAAAGCGTGTAAAAACAAATAGATGTCGAATTTAATTTTTTAAACAGATATTATTTAATTAGATAAGATCATATTATTATAAAAAAATCCTTTTTTAGTTGATCTGTAATTTTTTATTTGAACTTTGAAGACAAATTTTGCGATTGATAGGCTCTCGTATTTTTTTTTAATAACGAAAATAAGAAATAACTTGACAATAGTTATCGTGCTTGCACTTATGGTCAAATTAACATAAATATTAAATAGAAAAAAATGACTTTCTTAATTTTATTTTCAGCTAAAAATATAAAACTAAGATATCTCTTGACACTATAAACCAGAGCCGATAATTTTTGAAACAAAAAAAATCCTACTGCGATTTTTTTTTCACTTTTTATTATTTTTAAAGGATTCTACCCTGGTCTACTAAACAATCCTAGGGTTAAAAATTGTACAAATAAAAAAATAACACACCTTCCATAGTAAGATTTGTCGTGCGAATCGCATGCGTGTTTCAGAGTGAGATGGAAATGTGTTGCGTCCTCCTCGTTCAAGTAGTACGGGGTCAAGTCAGTGCCGCCTCCGAACCACCATTGTACACCTGTTTAATAGATTTTTTGTTGGTTTATAATACTCTGATTAAAACTTATCTCAAAAATGAAAAATGAAACTACAAAGTTAATTTCGTATTTTTATAGTATCCTTCGGCATAAGTTGACGGATACGATTACTGTGTCAATATCACATTTTTTTCCTAAACCATTAGTAACATGTTTATTGTAACCATGTAAGGTAAATTTATTATTAAAGTGAAACATCTTTATCGGAGTTGGAAAAAAATTTAGTGTAACATTTTTTCGTTACGCGTGACATTTTACCGTTGCGCGCCATCTTTTTTTATCCCTACCACGCGTGATTCGACGTACTTCTGTTAAAGTTTCATATAGTAAATTATTTTTTTGAAAAATAAGGTCATAAAGAAGTTTCACTTCTTACGTGTGTATATTACTACACGCACACAATTTTTTTTTAAATTTACATTCTTACATTTATTATAAGTCAAAACACCTCAAAATTCAATATTTATATACATTTTATCAAGTCAATACAATCATGTATCAACTATCAAGTGTATCTTACCATTATTATCCTGCACTTCAAAATATCTATAATTGAAGTGTATAGTGGGCACCATTGGGTTTCTCGGGTGAATCACCGCACTTACACCAGCGGCGAAGAAGGGCAACTCTTTGCCGTCAAAGTTTTTGCCTCTGAAAAAAGTTGTTTACTTAATGTTTTATTATTTGTTAATTTTTTATAACAGTCAACATCTCCGTTATTCGTCTTTGTTTCAGATTAGAAACTAAAATATTTATCCTGATATTCCAACCAATAGCCACAGGGTGATATGTATTTCTAATTTCACTTACTTTAGTATTTAAATAACAAATAAAAATCGCATTTAAAGTCTTCAATTTAAAACACATTTATGATATTAACCAATCACAAACCACACTACCTTGTTCTCATTTGCTGCACAGCCGCAGGGGGCAGTTTCCCGGACACCACAGATATATTCACCCCGGCTTTCTCGAACACTCGACCGTCTTGCAGCACGCACGTAATACCGCCCCCGCCCTCTTTACGCGTCCATCTGTCTACGCGGAATTTTGCATCCTGAGGAAAATTATAAACACAAACATTTATTGAAGTGACATTTCTTTAGGCGTGTTAAGAGTAAAATTTCAAGTTTGCATTTTTAGGCAATACCATCACGTCAGGTTAAAGTATATATGCAACAAGGTACGAAGAATTTTTACCTAAAAATGGCTTTTTTAATTTTAAATTGAGTTCAAATGTTAAAAACAGTACTTTTTGTGTATGATGAAATAAATATGATGATATAATGAAAATCCATTGTCTGGTAACTTCAAACTATTTACATCCATTCAAGTACTTTGATTTACAAGTAACAATAAAAGTGCCTTAAATTAATCATTCATACCGGGTATGGTACAAACATATCACTGTCATAGTCTAAATCTTCATCTCTTTTCTCATCTTGCCAAGCCTACAATAAAAAAAAAATGTTACACCTCTGTATTTTTGTCAGTCTTTAAATCCATTTTAAAACTTATGCTGGTATCCTATTCTGTCTCAAAACTCAAACATTTATTTATTCAATTTAATTTTTTCTAGAAGTAAACTCAAACTCAAACTCAAACATTTATTTATTCAATTAGACTACTATTTAGTAGCACTTTCGAATCGTCATTACATAAGTATTTTTAACATTTACCACCGATTCGGAAAGCAGTATCTATGGAGAAGAATCGGCAAGAAACTCCATAGTTGCTCTTTTGAATCACCATAGTTTTACCAATTACACCAATCTCATCATATTAATGACATACTTAAATATTAACTATGAATGTAATTAATGTTAATTGTCTCTTCAAGTTTAGCATATAAAACTTTCACTAACTATAAAAAAAAAACTTACTTCATCTTCCTCTTTTTCCAATGCTCTACAGAATTCTGCTTGTATCCTCATAATTAACAATTCCATCTGAGTTTTCATATCATTCGGATTCTTTTCTAAATGGCTGATGGGAGTTACAGGCTCCGCCATGTAGTTCTTTAGCTGCATTACTTCCTTCATTTCTGCTTTGTTGTTTTTACTTTGTTTATAAGCTATGTAACCTGCGCCTATCACAGCCGCACAGTACGTCCTTTGTTATCAAAAACATTCAAACAATGATCATATACTCATGTATTTCAATTGTTTCAGAAAAATAACAATAATTGCATGAATCTCATTATAATAATATGTAATTACTTTATGCACGCTACAATCTATCATCGAAGGTTATTCAATGTGTCGATTATTATTTAAACGTTACATATTTTTAAAGTATTTTTGTATTATTTTTTTGCTAAGTAAGTGTCAATAGTTTATCTGATAAGAAATCGACAAGAAATATGTCCTAAAAACAAAATTCTAAGCTCTGATAAGCTACTTTTTAGTCATAAATATGGCTTGATATATTAGAAAAAACAAAAATTCCATTTAAATTCCTATTACGGATGTTAAAGTTGGAATGTTATTCTACTAGGAAAACAACAACAAACAACTTACTTTATGTGCCGATCCCTAATTTTCTTGTAGCTCCCAACATATGAGAGTGTTTTAAAGCTCCTTACTGCTATTTTGTACGACATTTTTGTAAAATTTTACGAATAGATACCGGTATTTTGTGAGTTTACGAGATATTTTGTGACATGTACACCTTTCTATCGTATTGCTGAATGACGTTTGGCAATTGGCAATTGGCATTTGGCACTTGGCACTTGGCAGTGAGTTGACAGAAGCGATTGTCACGTCAGCTTGTTTGCATAACATGCGCCACCTGTCGCCAAACACTCGAAGCATATCTATCAGCTGTGAGTTTGTCCGCAAGGCGTATGGTGGAACTTGTATGCGCAATATGCGTTCATCTCTTTCCGTAGCACGTGCGCTGGGATCGATCGACCGAGTCGGCCTCTTTCGAGTTTCGAGTCAGTATACGCGATAGCTTGTGTGACGGCGAGTGTCAGTTGAGTTTGTTGTGCGCGTGTGTAGTCGCTCCTAGCTATCGATCCGTAGCCAGACCGCATTGCTGTACATTCCGGAGGCGGTGCCTCGCCTAGTTTTCGTCGATCTCCGACGTGACGGACGCGTGTCGGCGTCGGCGGCGGCCCGGACTGCCCTGCGCAGTAACAGCGCGGGAGAGACGGCCCTCTCTTCTGCCAAAACCGAATCGCTGTCCGCGGCGGACGGCTGTGATGTAGCCGGGGCCGGTGAACGTGCGGCCTTCGGACAAAGGAACCGCGACTCTATATTCGCGATGAAGAAGTTCACTTTCAAGGGGGTGTTGGACGGGTTCCGCAGCTCGGTGCAGGCTGCCCCGCGCGGGACGGAACAAGAAATACAGGAGACGCTGCGCTCGGAGCACTTCCAAGTTAAAAAGGTAGGTCGCTCCTCGGCCCAGCACTGCGAGGATGGAGCGTGAGTCGGAGTTGGCTGCGTATTTAAAGTCCTTCGCATGCCGCATTGACAGAACGCATCGCGTGTACGGTGTTGTGTAAACTTTACGGTCCGTTGACACGACATCTCCACGCACCAAAACATGTATACTGCGCTGTGCTGATACTATCCAAGAATAACGTTTCGTAAGCGAAAGCAATGCAATTACGAGTTCGCGACTCCGTTACGCTTACGTCAGCGTCCTTGGCCGTGTCATCTGTTAGCGCAATAAACATAATCTTCTTAACTTCCACTTTAATTCCTAATAGACTTACGTTTAAGGTCGTCCGTCAGTTGTCAATAATCGGGCCTTGTTGCCTGCAGAATTACGCTGATATTGGACTTATAAGAGATAAGATAAATGCACTCAATAATACGCGAACCGCGGCGTGGCTTTCAATTAGTTTTTTTTTTTTTATGTATTTATACGAAAAGTTGTCTAATGTAGCTGTGAATATGTGTGCCTACTGCCTAATGTAAATATTTGCTCATTGACAGCTGCTCGAAAAGTTAGTAGGTAGGTACCTTATATTATTAAGTTTGTTCAGGTTGGTTTCGATTCTTATCAATAAGGTATATTAAACTACAAATGACGATAAATGGTTGAATTAGAAATAAACTGGGCACTTACTTGACATTTTCATCACATTTTAAGAACGAACAGTTACCTATTTCAGAATATTTTGTCATTATTGTTCAACATTCCATTGAATTCACACATAAAAATACCATCAAGTGGTAGTGAATTCACTGTGGTGTAATGCTGTGGTGTTTTCTTCTTCAATAAAATGTTTTCGGAATACATTTTAAAATATTTGTCAAAAGGTACCTAGGTACGATTGTGGTAAGATTGACAGGAAATTTCAAATTCCGGTATTTCGTTACCACTACACATCACTAAAAAAATATGACAGCTCAAGGACAGCTCTTTCTAATTTCGTTTTTCTGAATCGTTCCGATTTCACTGTTCACCTTTACAAGAACCGTCATTTGTTGATATCACGGGGTATGAGACAACTTTGATTACCTACCAGTAATAAAGCATTGAGAACCCCTGAGATAAGTAATTACACCAGCTTAGTATTCCATTAAGCGAAATGGGTCAAGGATCACAATTTTATTGTCCCGTATGGATGAAGAACTTTTAATGGTTTCATGCTAACTTTTACCGTCTCTACCTTTTTCTATGATGTTTTGTTCGTTTAGTCACAGAATAAGTAGGTACCTACCTACTTAGATTTTGTTTCGTGTCGAAAAAAGAGTTGGTAATATTTTATTAAAGATTTGATGATTGATGGTTAATTTTTGATGGCAACATTGCAAATGCGCACTCTTATAATTCCTACCTCTAAGTGCCTACTGCCTATATTATCCCATTGAGTCCCCAGCGGCCCGATCGGTCCCAGACCCAATAGATTTTCTATTGTGTCTGTGGTACCGGGGCCTGAGTTACTACGTAGAGTGCAAAATATCGTTGGATAGTTTCGATTCTGTTATAGATATCTTTTGTTATAACCAGCTGAAAATAACGGAAGCCAAAAAATTAATAAGTCCAAATTAACATCTCAAAATAGATGAAAGCACTCGAGACGAAATTTAAAATTTAATTACACTTTCAACAAATACGTCCGCTATTGAGTTTCAGGAAAATTTGTGTGAAAATCTTTCACTGTAACTTATTGCGGCTTTTCGGAAACTTTTTAGCTTTCCCGTCGGCGTAAGTATATTGACGGCCTTTTTTCTTATAAAGATTCCTTATTAACTTTTTTTCACGGCAAATTTAATTTCCCGTCTCTTACACTGTTTTCCGACTTCATTTTGGGTTTAATTGATCGGAAATAATTTTGATTTGCAATAATACTTAATGAAATTTGTTAAATGTTGACTATATTATTATGAATTTATGAGATATCATTCTTTTTAGTTTAAGCTGTCACTAATTTTTCATAACAAAATTAAGCTTACAATGTTTAATAAACGTCGCTACCGTGTATGAAAATCGATAGATAAGGAGTCAAATTCGTGCCTAGTCGTAGTTAGATAAAAATAATAACAATGGCCTCCTCTCATGTATTTGTTCGTACAAAAAACGCTTAATTTTAATATAAAATTAAATATAAGTTTAAGTTTTACCTGTTCCTGTGTGAATGAGAAAATTTATTCCAGTCGGATGCGATTAGAATGAATCGGTGTCGATTTCATGTCTTGAAATAAAATTACATTTTCACGCCAAAATTTATCGTAATCAATTCAAGCAATAACAAATTAAACGATTTATTAAAGGGGTGACAGACGTACGAGTAAGTACGCGAACTTGTGGCTCGACGACCTTTTTCGCTCGTGTGTCACCCCAAGTACGCGTACTTAAAAACCGTCGAGTAAGTTCGTTGACGATCCAACATGTTTGAAATCTTACTCGAAGCCCGCCTTGGCTCGCACGTCTGTCACCGCCGCGAGCCGAGTAAGTACGCGAACTTTAAAACCGCGACTTTAAAGTTCGTACGTCTATCAGCCCTTTTAAAGGGGTGACAGACGTACGAGTAAGTACGCGAACTTGTGGCTCGACGACCTTTTTCGCTCGTGTGTCACCCCGAGTACGCGTACTTAAAAACCGTCGAGTAAGTTCGTTGACGATCCAACATGTTTGAAATTTTACTCGAAGCCCGCCTTGCCTCGCACGTCTGTCACCGCCGCGAGCCGAGTAAGTACGCGAACTTTAAAACCGCGACTTTAAAGTTCGTACGTCTATCAGCCCTTTTAGAGTAACAGCAGGAATACAGATTACTGTAATTTTAACATAAATCATAATAAGTATTTTTTTTTTAAATAACAGAATATAAGTTAAATTGAAATTGACAATCGCTACACAGACTAAAAAGTCTTTTAAATTAATTTTCTTTAAAAATAACAGAGTGTAGCTGAAATATTACACTTAAAATAATAATTATTTGAGGTTTATTTTATTGGTTTACTATCTCATATGCGTAGTTAAATGCAGGTAAGTTATAAGATTCTTAATTGAATCGTGACGAGCAAGATTTTTTTAATGTAAAATAACTTAAAATGCGCTTTATATATGGCAATAAACTTGATAGAAATCATTATAGAAATAGATCGCACCAACATCTCGTAATTGCTCCGAGTCCGAGACCAACATGGAACTCGATCTAATATGATTTCTAATAGATTATATAATAATTTATCAAATATATAAATAATTATAAACGGTTTGTAATAGGTAAAATATGAAGCACACAGACGGTTAGGTATATTTACATACATTTACTTACTATCTTCTACGAGTCTTAATACATTTTCTCATTAAATTCTAATTAACGTTGATAAAACGATCCACAAGTGCTTAAAATATGTAACTCGTGAAATATGTATTTTTGAATTAGTTTAACTGAGAGTTTTTTAATTCTTCTAATAATGTATAAAATTACTTTAACAGTTTTATTATTTAATATTTTCAAAATATATAACCAAACGAATTGCCTCCGAAATAATTTGTATTAAAATAGTTCACGCATTTCTCTGATTCTTTTAAATAATGATTTTGTGAACTTATTTCTATTGGCTTACCATATCTACGGAACTTGGTGACTATGGATTAGTGACAATACAAATTTCATCAAATTCCTTTCTGAGGATGGAAAGCCAGGTACTGAAATAGCCTAATATTTATATGACTTGTGGCTGAAAAGCGTCGAAAACGGTGATAATCCACAAGTTTGTCTATTTAATATTTATGCTAATAACATCCCCAGGGGATCTCGTCGCTGGAGCGGTAAATTTCACCAGACAATATCACTTTCATGTCATTATTCCGAGCGTCGTTTGACATTGCGGCTTATACCAATCCAATTAACGGAATTTTTGCCTGGCTCGATCTTTATCGGGATGGCTTTGAAGACATTCGGTGCCTTTGAAGTGGTTCGTCAAAGAAACACTTGGATAATTTGTGTGGCTGTTGGTGTGCAAAGTTTTTATAGGTAGAGTTTCAAGACTAAGGGCTAAGGGTTCGTGTTGGAGGAAGGCGTATTGAGTATCTTCTTTGGAAAAGCGATAACGTTCTATTATACAACGTTAGAACTAGAAGCTTATGTGTTTTCAGGATTTTTGTATGTGGTACTTTTTAATACATATAGGTAACTTTATCGGAAGTCGGGAGTCCAGAGGAGTATTGACTATTCTGTATCTTAATTTATAACGAGATGTTTTTTAATAAAATTTGCCAGCGTTAAAAGCATATTGTGCGATGTGGCTTCATGTTCAAAATAATTTATCCGAACTCAGGAGGACCACAAAATAATAATAATTATATGAAACCATATGTTCAGATTCTCGTCTTCGCGACGCCAAATTGCGATGGTGAAGTATTTTAAAGCAATAAGTAGCTTTTGGATTACGCGTTATTTCATTCGAGTTTTAATAAAGAATAGAAACAAATCGTGTCTATATTGAATTATATAAAAAAATCCTCTTATGTTTAAAATATTACAAATTACTCTAAGTATCCATCTTTTGTAAAATTCGATATTTTATATAAGCCCATTCTAGAACTCTCTCTGTAGTAGTAGTATCTCTACTGTCTACATATTATATTGTAGAGATACCTACGCTACTGTAGTGATTGTACATATATTTTTTGTATTTTGCTCCAGTGTTATTGTAAAAGTTTGTTATTATTTTTCACAAGTTCTGCAATATTTTACAGTTTCGGTTTTATTACTTTGATACAGGTTGCTTGGATCTGGAAAAGGAATAAATTGAATATTATTTGTTGAACTTGCGTAAAGAATTATTGGTTTATGTAACTATGAAAATTTAATTAAATTTTATCTAATATTTTCGTTTTATTATCCTAGTAAATTCATGATTAAAAGATTCTGTTTGTTTTATTGGAAATCCTCTTTCATAGGTACAACATACGTTGTCCAGACATACACAGAATACAGATATAATATTTCGACGATGCTTTATTATTTATATTTATAGAGGGAGTATAAAATTATATATGTACCTAGCTACCAGCTCCTATAGTTCTTATGATTTTCTAAGTCATTAAAAGGATGCCAGAAATAAATATCGAGCTAAAAAATAATATTTTATGTCTTGTCTTACAGATTAAATTGCGTTAACATCTTTAGCAGCATCACTGTTCTCAGACATTTCCTTTTAATAATAAATAAATAAAACTAAATTCATAAAACTTATAATATGACTTGTTGGAATATTTATTACAATTCTTAATGAAGCACTTGGTTAAATTTAAATATTGGAGAGGTTTGGAATTAGAGTCGGGTTGAACGGGTAAATGTAATTTCCTGAAACCCTTTTGCTAAATAATGACTTTTATAAATAAAACATAATACCCACGTTTGAATACTTGACATTTTAATATCTTTTTAATGTGATAATTACACTTTTTTTTTGTAATATACTGACGTAATTGAAGTGGTAATGGTACTAATAATCTAATTGACTTGAGACAATTAAATGAATACTGTCGCGAACTACATGCTTCATTATTTATTTCTAAAAATTTTTGGTGCATATTCACAAAATACTAAGGATTATTTTTCCGACCCAAATATCGACCAATAGAATTGCACCATTCGACGTCACGTGGTACAACCTACATGGTATTACTGATAATTTTTTGAAAATTTTCTCTGGTCGTTGACGTCAAACTGACAGGTTGAATTCAATTGTGAAATTATTGGCCGACATTTGGGACGGAAAAATAATCCCCCGAATACCACACGAGCTTCAAAATTATCTGGCATTTCCCTCAAGGTTCCCTGCAAACAAATAAAGTCGTCAAGTTTTTCAGGAAGAATCACTCGCGCTTCGCGCTCGTGATTTTTTAACCTTGACTAAAAACTTGACTCCTTCATTTGTTTGCAACGAACCTATCGGAAAATACCTGATAATTTTGAAGCTCTTGTGGTATTATAGGTAAATGAAAAAAATTAAACCTACCTATTCGAATTTTAAAAATTAAATCATAATATTATCTTAACGCTATGATTCAACATCGACTATGACTCATTATCAATAAAAAAATCAATAACATCTTGTCGTATATCTCGTATTTAATTCTGTTTATGGATGTAGTAACTAACGTGTAATATGACCTACCTACATTATTAACCTTGAATTTATTTTATCTTTATAAGTTTATAACCTAGACTTATAAACTGGATAATCAGAGATGACTACTCATGTAAACTATGATGGTGGATGGAACAAGAAAACTAGACTACGTTTGTGTATTGCTATTTACATAACACATAGTAGTATTCTTCCTTAATTATTTTTATTTTATTATTTTTTATTTTATTTTTATTTATTTTGGTAGGTAATCCAACAGCTTTACATTTTATAAGATTTTACTATTTTGTTGATTAATTGAACAAATTGCCAATAAGGATTACAACATATTATTCTTAAGAATAGACCATAAACTAGAAAGGTATACAATAATATTAATACAAAACACAAAAATAACTACAATACAAACTTAGTTACTTAATGTGTGTGAGCGCATGTGTGTGTGTGTGTGTGTGTGTGTGTGTGTGTGTGTGTGTGTGTGTGTGTGTGTGTGTGTGTGTGTGTGTGCGTGTAGGTGTTGCGTGTGTGCTAGTGCTTGTTTAAATAACCATTTATTTTAGATATTTCATTAGCAAAGCGTTGTTTAGAGAGTAGGAAAATGTCAGCACTTGCGTACTCTGCGTTGTATACACGCATAATGCGGTTTAACACACCGTTTCGTGCATAATTAGTGTTAACTTTAGGGATGGAAAATAAGTTAGTCTGACGCGTACGAAAACCGGGTACATTCAATTGCATCGATTCAAGCAAGTCTGAGCAGTCAATGTGGTTATTCCACAATGCGTGAAGCAACATTAGATCACTTCGTTTACGTCGTATTTCTAGCGGCTCTATTTCGTAGCGGACACAAGCTTCATCATAGTTGTCAAAATAAGTAAAGTTTTTAAAACTTAAAAACCTGAGAAACCTTTTTTGTATTGATTCTATTCTATCTATGTATACGGCGTAGCTGGGAGACCAAATACTCGACGCGTAGTCGAGTATGCTTCGAATATAGGCCGAATATAGTGATTTTATACAATTTATGCTATTAAAATCTTTACATGATCGCTTTATGAAACCAAGTTGTTTATATGCTTTATTTACAATGATATCAATATGTTCCGACATAATCAATTTTGAATCCAGCGATACGCCTAGATCACGTACACAGTTCACTTCTTTTATCAAAACATCGTTTATTTTATATTCAAAGTGTATTGGATATTTTTTTCTACTAAAAGTGATTTTTTGGCATTTATTAACATTTACACTTATACGATTCTTAATATAATATGCTGCTAGTCTATCTAAGTCACTTTGAATTAGGCGGCAGTGTTCGACGGATTCAATTCCGTAGTAAATTTTTTTATCATCAGCGTACATTAAGTAGCGTACGTGTTGTATGCAGGTAAATATATCAAATAAGTAGGCATTGTACAGCAATGGCCCGAGAATAGATCCTTGGGGTACCCCAGATACTATGCCCACAAAGTCACTCTTAGCAGAACCCAAAACTACCGCCTGTGTTCTGTTTACTATGTAAGAACAAATCCATCTGTGTAGGTCACCTCTTATACCAAGTGCGTAAAGTTTATTTTGAAGAATAATGTGATCGACACGATCGAAAGCTTTTTCAAAGTTTAATTATTATTCTATTTTATTGCTAAAGCAGTGAATGTTAATTTCACCGTAATTTCTTTACGGTTATCGTTAATTTTAATTTATTACTTATATATATTTAGTAAACTCGTTCTTAAACCAAAACCTTATTTCAGTCAAAATGTCACGAAATAACATCATTTTAACACAGTCGTACCATGGTCGTACCAGTATATTTAATTAAATATAAAATAATGCATGGTAGGTATATACAGTTATACAGATTACATATTATAGCTATTTAGAATCGCGACTCCAAAAAATTATATCACATTTTAAAGTTATTAGTTTGTCTTGTATAAAACATCTAAGTTCACTGACCCACTTATCATGATGGCGGTTTATAATTACAATCCCACGTAACAACTCGAGGTCATGGCCGTTTACAATTAAATAATATCATTGTAATGCCCTGTCTGAGATCACAATAAACGTTATTTAATCTGTCAGTCTTTACTCTTTAACCCTTTTAGTGTAAATTAAGATCTAGATTCTGGTTATTTCTAATGTTTAGTAATGGGTAAATTGACCACCTAGGTACTAATAATTAGTGCTCTAGTATGTTAGTATATGTAGTTAATGCTGTATCAACGCAAACAATGTTGCAGAGATCTTAACATTTCTTTCACCGAAGCAATAATTAAAGTATTATTTTGTACACAAAGTTATATTTTTTATATTTAAGTTAGCTCTAGTATATAATATAAAGTTATAAACACGATAAATTAGGGACACATTGTACAGTTTAATCAAGCGTTATAACAGTTAATATTTACATACAGTTTCATGCTTTACTTAGATCGGAGTTGGGATTACTTGTAAAATCAATTACAACCTAACCTTTGACATTAATAATCTTTGTATACGTTCAAGTAACGTATTAATTATAAGTTATATACCAAAACTTTGAAGGCTTACAAAACTAATAATGTTAGTAAATAAGGTATCAACGATGATGTAATGAAGTTGATGACGTCACAGCGTCGCGGTCGCCTCCTGCCGCGTGGAGGTCGGCAAACAATGCAAGTTCGTAACTCCTTTTAAATGACAATGTATCAGAGCACGGTTATAATTGAGATTGATTATAATTTAATAAAAAAAAAATCCGCATATTATCTATTGGAATATAGAGCAAAATACGATACGAAAAATCTCAAGTGTTCAACAGCTGATTTTCGTCAATTATGCAATGAAGAAATTAGAAATGTTTAAAAATATGTAAGTATTAGGCACTTCATTATTTATATAATTTACTAAACTTGGTCGCCAGAGATAAAGTTATCTTATAATAATGAATAGTGACCCCATATATGCCAAGACCTAGAATCTATGTACTTATAGCTAAATCTAAGGCCGAGATTCATAGATCGCACTTTAACTTTACTTTGATGGAAAGATCTACTTTCAACCAAAAATATATTTCTTAGTCGTGTCAAGCTCATCTTTACTTTCCAGAAACTATACTTTACTTAGTAAAGGCTAAGGAGCCGATAATCATGACTTTGGTCTCAAAGTAAACTTTACATGACTATGCGTATAAATCATGTAGGCCTACATTTTAAACCAGTTTCGTAGAACAGAAACACATTTTAATATGGTTGGGTTATAGATCGAAACGTCATGTCGAGTAACATTTTTTTGTTGATGTGTTGATCGTTGCATCGTTTCGTTTGTCTTATAACATTATTATATTTTTCTGACGAATTTTGCTGTGTCTACCGGTTTTTTATATTTATACTATAATCTTCCTACATGATGGTTTTTTTTCTAAACATTTAATTTCTGATATAAAATAATAATGTTATTATTATATGTTTTTTTATAGAAATATAACTTAATTTAATAATATTATGTTCTCAAAAACATAAATTATGCGTATAAAGTAACAGTTACACGTCTTACCCTGTACTTTACTTTGGGACCGTACTTTTCCAAGGAAAGTCAAGCAATTCTCTCTGAAATTAAATATGTTGAAAGTAAACTTTGGTCATACAAAGTTTACTTTGTGAAGACTCTTTTTCGGTAAAGTAAAGTCACGACTGTGAATCTGGGCCTAAGTGAAGAGCTCGAAAAATCAAACCATTAAACATACTCTGCAGTTTTAAGTAAATCAATACATAGATAAGTATTCTCGCACGCATAAAACTAATCTTATTTACAATCTTTAACCTGTATATGAGTCATAGAACTGTAAACATTAAAGATACCAACATGCAATCTCTACAATGTACATAATATTTAAGAGATGTCGCAAGACAAGTACCTGACCCCCAAATAGCAAATATTTACTGTTAGTCTCGATAATTACCCGTGTATTTACTTTTATGTAGTATGCGTTTTTTCGTAAGATAAAAACATTGTTTTGGTTAAAAGTGTATATAAAATGATAGTAATTATTTTCTTTCAAATTAATTTTAATAGGCTTATATCAATATTGCCTCACGCCAAGTGTCAATCACCTCAAGTCATTGATAGTATATTAAACAATCTGTTTACTTTAATTTTCATACAGTACCTATTTGTTATGATAACTGATGGATTATCTAAACAGAACATATCCATAAGCTGTAAAAATGACTTAAATTTTAAGAAAATAAGTATTAGTTATTCACATTCACAACTTGTAATGTAACCCACATGCATAGTTTAATAAACGATGTCTATTATGAAATAATGATAGATATTATTATCTTTCGTAAATATATGTCACATTCCATTTGTCAAGCTCCTTGTATACTTGTTCGTAATATAATTTAATTATTATAATATGATCAATAATTTAAATATAGGAAACACTTGTGCTTTCTAGATAAAGCAATGTTTAATTTAAAAGAGTCTCAATTTATTTACATGTCATAACAGATTGTTTTATTAACTAGCTGACCAATTAAATTTCGTCAGCTCTCAAAATATACCTACTTGTTCTACAATTTTTGCATAATTTTATTCTTTTTCACTTCTATTGGTCGTAGCTTGATTAAAATATTTGTAAGCTTTCTATTTAACAAATTGGCTATCTAAAAGGTAATAAAATCCAACTAAATCTCAGGATTTACACATATTAGCGCATTCAACTAAATCATCTAAAAATCAAACTTTTCAGCCTGTCTTTATAAACCCTGATTTGCTGACTTGTGAAAAATAGCTCCCGAAATTTCCAAAGAGGTTTAATAAACATTACAAAAGTGTATAACAAAAGTTTATCACAAACTGCGATTAGCTCACATCCGCGCTGCAAGGCCGTTCATATTAGATATCATATACCAACCTTATTACATTTTGAACGTTACCTATTTAATATTGCTCTATATTGACATTCCTGAACGTTAATGCTTTAGTTTAAAATTTAAGTACCTAAATATCGTTTAGAAGTAAAACAAGAACTGAATTGAAGTCAATATGCAAAAATGCATTTTGAGTAAAACCTTTTTTATCGCCAATACATAATATCATTCTCTATTCTTATCGTTTTTTAAAACGTGCTTGATTGATTTCGTAAAAATTGTATGAGACATCGAAACGGCATCAAATTAGTTCGATTACAGTTGCAGGTGCGTTTTCAAAAACAGAAATAGTGACGTATCAAATACCGATACGGTATGGCGGCGGTACGCGGTCAGCTGTCAGCGCATCTGACGCTGCAATTTGTCAAGCGGCAGTAATTGTTGATGATGTTTTGATATCCAAGGCGGGATTATCGCGCTGTTCACTGTTTTTGTTTTTGTGGGTGACATTTGGAATGTTATGTGGTTATAAATGTCATTGTTTATAGTGTTCTGTAAACTGAGTTATTTGGTAGGCTTTATTTGGCTTTGGGTTTCATTAATTGATTAATTTTTATGTTTATTGATTAAAAATTGCATATATCAATGACTATTCATTGATATATGCAATTATGTTAACGTTGTACTGGTAACGTCACAATTAATACTACACATATATTACAAACGTTTGTGACTATGTATAGATGGATGTTAGTACTTAGTAGTTGTGAGCTCACTAGCAAAATTCAAAGCTACTTTCCTTATTTGAACTCTGTATTCGCAAAATCCAAATCGGGTGTTAAGGAAAAGAAGTTACTGATAAGAGCACATTCCCCAACATCTTTAATCTATCCTCACACATTCTGTTACCGTTTCCGCATAACATACCGTAACGAAACCGACACCGTTATCCGCAACGGCAACGATACGATTACTTCCGTCTCCATCGGAATAATGTGATATACCAAATCGAAAACCTTACGAGCGATTTAATTTGCGCTCAATGCTTTTGCGTGGAACGAATCGTGCAAGCGAGCTATGTATATGTATGTTCGCTCGCACTTCTGTTTTCGTATGTAAGACGTGATATTCGTTATAATAGAGGAGAAATTTTACATTAAGAAATATTAATGAATGCTATTTTTGAATTCGGAAGTTTATTCTTTTGTTTTATTATATTTTATTTTGTTTTCGTTAGAATGTAATATTTAAGACGTCATGGCTGTGATTTTATAAAATATCGGTACTTTAGAGATTTTACTGAAGTAATTTGGCTTAAACGAATTAATATAGGTAAGTAGCCTACTTATTACATAACATAAGTTAATGTAATTTTACATGGTAAATATGTATCTTCCATGGACTATACAAATTTGCTTGAATTGATTTATTTCAGTCGGGAAAACTGTGAAAATGTAATAAAAATTGCTTCATCATTTATTTGCGAAGTTGAACAAACCGACCTAATCACAGCTACGAGTCTGGACCGTACGTGCCCTTCACAGATTGAACGCGGTCACCCATCAATAAACTGACCGCGACGAAACATCCATAACCTACAAAAGTACCATTGAGGGACTAACCCAATTTGTACTAATCATGCAGGTCTATAAATGTAAGGGAAGCAACTAATAATGGGTCTTTTTGTTCCCATTCATTAAACGTTGCGGTTTGTGTTTAATCGATTAGTGGTTAATTGAGTTGGTGTCACGTTAGTATTTGATTAATCAGATTCAGATCTGTATGTAACTGGAAGCTGTATAGTTGGAGTATGGCATCAGGCATGTTATCTAACCACAGCACATGCGTAATTAAAAAATAGTACAGAACGTGCAAAATTCTTACCTAATTTGCTAGGGCTGTTACAAATTAAATTTATTTACTTATTGTAATCGAATGCTGTCTAACAACATAATCATGATAAAATGTTGTTGAGCAACACTAAATGTTGCAGTAAAATTTGTTTATACGTTGATGGATTATCAACTCTGTAACACAGTGTTGCTAGCAACATGTTGCCAGCAACACGTTAATTCAATTTGTTCCTAATCAAATATAAATCAGGAATGTATGGGGATTTTCCTAACGAATAATAAACACATGAGGTATGTATATTTTTCATAATAATATGTCCATGGTATATTATACGAAAAAGTCATTTCGTCCTATTCATATAATAAACTAGCTGTTCCCCGCGGTTTCACCCGCAGTGCTCCGCTCCTTTTGGTCTTAGCGTGATGATATACCTATAAGCCTATAGCCTTCCTCGATAAATGGCTATATACCACCGAAAGAATTTTTCAAATCGGATTCGGATTCAGTAGTTCCCGAGATAAGAGCGTTCAAACAAACAAACAAACAAACTCTTCAGCTTTATAATATTAGTATAGATAAAAAAATGGTGGGATGATGTTAACTTAATTAAAAATCAAAATAAATATGTATATTATTTTGTAACTGAATAACAGTTAACTACCTAACTACTTATTATTTGAAACTATTTTTCATTTTGTTTTACAATTTTCACAGTAATTACGTATTGAATAATATATTAAAGTATACATTTTATGTGGTAATTATAATAAACATCACCAGATGTTTATTTCACAAACAGAATATTGTAGAAGCATGTGCGTAGTTGAAGTATTGTTTTATTAGTTGAAATTATCGGACTCCAACTCAAATATTTACACATTTAACTGGACACTGTAGTACCTATACAGTCTGAATTTATATCTGAAATTAACCCTATTGTGTCTTGTATTCAGATGCAATCAGGCGTTTTTGAGTAAAAGATAACAAACTCAAAAACTTCACCCTTTATAATATCCATCTATGCTACACCCCACGGGATACTATCGAATAGCTTATTCTGTACATTAAAGATATTTAAGATTCTATTAAAGCTGTTTCAATATTCCAACCTTCACCGACGAACTTGCTGCATTTTTAATAATATTAATAGCTACCGTTCGTGGCACATTACGTAAGAGAGCTTAGAGAGTTTATTGTGAGCCATCTTGGAGGATTTTATCTTAAAATATGTATTTATATCATCACTCTGAATAGGCTAAACCGTCTTGGAGCGTAGTTTTATGATAAAATCTTCATAGAATGTTAAAACCTTTGGCGACGCTCCGTCAAGTTTGCTGAAAGGGTCCGTAATTCAGTGACTGCTTCTAAATGAATGCAGGAATGTGTATGTGGTGTAAATAGCGCTTTACTTGCTGGAAATTATAATACTAGGTATGTAGTAAATTTTAATATAATTACGTATGCTGTGAAATTATTAACGAAATAAACCATGTTTTCCATTTAAGGGCCAACTTGTTTGCCTTATTAAAGTACAAAGCCGAAATATTGATGTCACATAAATAGTTATGTTACTCGTTAAAAGATTGAAAGTTATTGTTCTATTATTTTATATTGTACCTGTTTCTATTAAGATACATTTATAACATATTGGACATAATAAAATAAATACTTGGACATAATAAAAACGGTCCGAAGACATTTATTTCGAGAAATTTCGAGAAGTTCAATGGACTGAGGTTAAATGGGGGAATGAATCTAATTAAATTATCCCAGTCAAGCCGAAGTACTACCTACTTCATGATCGGAATTTCGATACGCTTCAATGGAATAAGATTTCTTCACGACCCTAAAAGTTACATGAGATCTTCAAAGTCATATTTGTTTTCTATCTTTATGTGTGCAAACCTTTGACATTTTGGTCTATAATATTATATATTAGAAATCCTCATTTTTCTAAAGTTTACAACTTTTTATCATGTTAAGATAATGAGTAAGAATATATAAGGTGATGAGTCAGTTGATAATCCACAAATAAATCACTTGTCTCAATGAAATAATCAGAATTATCACGATTAGTTAATACAAATGAAATAATAATCAAAAGTGTAATTATTTAACAATTACCCTTAATTAAGACGACAGAAACTGATGAAAGTGCTTTTAAATTTAAGAAAATTGAATTAAAACTTAATACTCTATTTTAACTTTGCTATCGAGTACCTACTAGAAACATTTTTCCCGCTACTTGACTTTGTAAAGTCGCTTAAAATTAAAAACTATTAACCACAGATAAATAATGTTTACATTTATATTTCAAAATTATAACTAGTAGCCACAGTTAACTATAGATGTGTTAGACGTTTCCAATTCAAAAGAAAACTTTGAAGAAAACATAAGCACAGATAGCTAAGAATTTCCAAAAAGAAAAATAGTTTAAATAACTATAAAACACGCTTATAAGATAAACTTATTAAAGCACGATTTATAGTTAGATAGACATAGATATAGTTTTCCGAATCGTTGTTAAATGTAAAAAATTCCAAAGTGCTTCTAGAAGAAGTCTAATTGAATAAATAAATGTTTCAGTTTGAAACTCATGAAATTCCAAGTAGGTAGTCGATTAACAAACAGGTGAACTAAAATATGCGTGTTAAATAGAACTACAAAAAATAAAAGTAAAGCGCAGTCCACACGATACGTTGGTCGCAATGTACGGTAAGACAATATGGACCGGTGACACGGTCGCAAGGCCGGCTGGCCCGGTGAAGGCCGGGTCGCGCTCCATCTGTGAACAGCGCCGTGTGATCGCGCCTTGTTAATGACCATGATTATTATGGTCATCTTAATTTTGAATAATCTATACTATAAATAATATGTAGGAAGGCTAAGTCTTCCTCGATAAATAGGTGATGATGATATATATACATATAGCCTTAGGCTATATAATAATTATCATCTCGCTAAGACCAACAGGAGCGGAGCACTGCGGGTAAAACCGCGGAGCACAGTTAGTATTTTATATTATATAGAGGATAGAGGGTACATAATCTGTTATATCATACCAATTTTAGTTACGATAAAAATTAATTTCTTGGATATTAAATTTCATTATGATAGATTAAAATATTTTGTCTGGGAAAGTAAACAGACTGACAGTCTGGGCTAGACGTTAGTTATAAACCTAATTTCGAAATTAGGAACTGTGTCGTTAAAATGAAATACTATGAAAGTTAATAATTTTCCCATTTTATAATACTCTTCTGAGTCTTCCACGAAATACTGCATACTGTTTAAATTTAACTTCTTTGAAATTAAATTCTGAAATATCGTTGTAGTTTTCATTTCTAGCGTTCTGCGTTATCGTGAATATTTTGTGATAAGTTGGAATTTGTCTGTCAGTTATAAGTTATAACACTGCTGTAGATTTTAATTTAATTACTAGGTAAATTAGAAAAAAAAAAATGTGTGCGTGTACTAGTGTACACAGGTAACTTCTTTATGACCTTATTTTTCAAAAAATAATTTACTACCTACTTATATTCAACTTTACAGAAATACGTCGAATCACGCGTGGTAGGGATAAGAAAAGATGGCGCGTAACGGAAAAATGTCACGCGTAACGAAAAAATGTTACACTAAATTATTTTCCGACCCCGATATAGAAGTGAAACTTCAAAAATATAATGCAATAATAGTAAAATTAAGTTTATTTGATTTGTTGAAGGTATTCTGATCAGGGCCGTCTTAGACTATGCCGGGGCCCTTGGGCACACAAGAATTGGGGGCCCTTTGAAATATAAAGAAATCAAACTAGGTACGCAAATTTTTTCCCACAATTATATATGTTTTTGCCCTAAATTGAAACTTAAAGAAGTAATAAGAAAACTTAAAGAAAATTTCTATGTAAAATTTTTGCTCCATTTTTTTATACATTTTACAAAAAAGTTACTTATGACCAATCTTGTATTATAATATTATGGTCTTTTGAGGAAACTTTTTTTCCTTATTTTTTTTTTATATAATTCATTTGAAACGCTACTGTTGTTGTAGAGCATGTTGTAGAGCAGTGGTGGCTCAGTGGTGAGACCTCGGACTTCGAATCGATAAGTCCGGGGTTCGAGACCAGAAATATTTTAAGAATTACTTTTTCAAATAACCTTTCTCTTTGAATTTATATTTTAGGTTTTATGGCACTCAAATGCTTTATAAATAAAATATAAATTCAACAAAAAAGGTCGTGTTCCTTCGTTACAATATTGTATTCACTGAAAAGTGCTTCATATTGGTTGAGATGGTTGTTAAATCATCTCAATAGATGGCGTGCGGTGTGTCCCTTAAGACACATAAAACTGAAGGAATAGAATAAATTCGATTGCTCCGGCGGGTCACGAGTGGCTGAGTTGGTCAAGCATCCGCCCCGGAATGGCGCGAAGGATGCGGGTTCGAGTCCCGCCTCGTGATCGAATTTTTTCTATTCTTTATAAATTTATACCTTTCTCTCATTCAAATTTATCTGTTTAATTTGCATCTGGATTTTTTCTTTCGTAGCCGTTTCATATTGATCAAAATTATTGCGTGCGTTATTAACATAATTTATTCAAAGCCTAGGCAAATGGCAAAAGTCAAAACGCTTGTCATCTACTCGTATAGAAATGGTCCGGTGTGAACAGAGTTCACTAAATTCTAGGACCTTTAAAACTACAAAATTTCATATCCAGCAGAAAATTAGTAAAATTGTTCAAAGGAATAAGGATTACTAAAAATAAAATTCAAAATTAACTGTCATTCCGGTACGTGAATTAAAAAACATATTCCAGGTTATAAATAAATAAAAAAATAGGTGATTTCGCGATTTATACTGAATCATAAAATCATTTAGGTGTGAAGTGATTTAAGAAACGTGTGCATATTATAAGGATGGGATGAGTTTATAAATCGTTATATCTTAGAAAATGGTAGGAAGCTACATCTTAGGAAAATAATGTATTGATTCTTTTGTATAGATAATTTTATGATCTACAATTTGGGTAAAAGTGGTTATATGATAAAACTTACCGTTTCGGTAAAAATCACGAAAAACCTATTTTGACTTTTAGGAAAAAATTTTTTCGTAGTAACAGAAGGTCGGGAAATTTTAATATAATATTTTTGAAGTGAAACTTCTTTAGGCGCGTTGAGAGTAAAATTTCAAGGTCGCATCATAACAATACCGTAACGTCATGGAGTAATTCAACGATTTTGGTATCTTATAATCTTGCCAAAGAAGTGGGCTATTTAGCACCGAAATAATTTTTCAAATCGGACCAGTAGTTCCCGAGATTAGCGCGTTCAAACAAAAAAACATAGTATAGATTGTGTTTTTAATAATTTCACCAAATTTCGGCTGGATGGGAATTTTGGTCGTGGTCGTCGTTGTCCTTGGTAGTGTGACCGAAACATTAGCAAAACGTCATAAGCTTATATCAATTAGTATCAATAGTGGATTCTATTCTCTAGCGTTTCTGCCACTTGTCTAGAGGCCCAGAGATTAAAGTTTTGTCACAACGCCCTTGTATGCTATTCTGTAAACTTAGACTTGTTAGTAATTTTCATAAATCTCAAAATAATTCAAGTAAAAATATATTATATTACGTTAATAAGTAAATAAATAATTCGAGTAAATGTCTGATAAGTTAATTATAATGGTGTTCGAATCACTCGAATTATTCCATGTAATAACATAGATGTTTTGATTCGAATAAATCTGAAAATGATCTGACGTTCTGGCATTAAAAAGCTGTATTGCTTTTTAATAAAATATTTTGAGATTTATGTGAGAAAAATTGTCAGTCCTATATCTCCTCCAGGGGGGCCCCCTGACGATGGGGGGCCCTGGGCACTGGCCCCCTGTGCCCCTATGGTAAAGACGGCACTGATTCTGATTGTAGGTGATCATTGATTATACAAGACGGGCATTTCATTACAAGTAAGTAATTGTAAATATTCAATCAATTTGTTTTACTCATTTTCATTATGATTTAATAATCAAGCGATTCAATTCAGTTTCTTCGTAAGTATTTAGCAAGTACTTATCTAAAGAAATAATTCTAAACACGCTGCGTTGGCTGATAATAATTACCCTGCACGCACACAAAGTTAATGACCAACACATTACGTAATCATAAGACAAAGCTAACACACACAAGCGTATAAATGTTGGAACTTGAAAATAACCTTAAAAGTAAATACTAAATACCATTTCAGTTAGATCTCAAAAAGAAAGTAAAGCAATCGACTTAACGCTATGTTTTTGAATACTTAATTATATACAAGCAGACAGCGTTGATTTTAACCCAGATAAGGATTAGGCTTTTAGATTCAATGATTACAGAATGGGAAGCTACTAAGTTACAATAAACAAAGACCCAAAGAAACAAAAACAAACTTCGCAAACCTTAATGGACTAATCTATACTATACTAATATTATAAAGCTGAAGAGTTTGTTTGAACGCGCTAATCTCAGGAACTACTGATCGGATTTGAAAAATTCTTTCGGTGTTACATAGCCCATTTATCGAGGAAGGCTATAATATCATCACGCTAAGGCCAACACGAGCGGAGCAATGCGGGTGAAACCGCGGGCCACAGCTAGTTCAAAATATAATATGCAAAAAGATTGAGTTAATCAATAAATATAACTGCGGAGTGAGTCCCTCCGGAGGGGACCTCCCGATCGTTTTCCGATCGAATGATTTGTTCACTAGAGCATTCGATATCCGTTACTGGAATTTGAAATGGCATTTTTATGGACATTTAAATGTATACGATATTTGCAATAGTTCTAATCGCTTCCAGCCAAGAGAGTTCACAAGAGATGTTTTATATGGCATAGCTTACCTGAATATAAGTACAGTCTCATGGTCCGATAGGGTGGAAGGTCGACGCAACCATACAGAGGCAACAGGTCTGCGACTGAAAAAATAATGAATAAATCGCAATGAAAATCCCATAAAAATCTTTAATTTATGTGACTTAAAATGTAGTTTCATTTATTTCATAACCCATTTGTCTAAGCGTAATGAGATACTGTTATACTACCTATAATAACAACGAATCGTAGTCTTAACAACAAGTTTTCAATTAATCCACCTTTTAGTTTAATGTAATTAACATTAAATATTTTAATCAGTTATCACAGAGATATGATCCTATACAACCTGTAAAAGCTAACTGAGATGTTATCGTTGATAATGGTGATATTTAGCAAACAATACGGTCAGCGAAGCTTGTATCAATATTTATTGACACAAATAACATTTATTGACACTAACCAGAATGTAGTCTGAATATTATTATTCCGTATATAGTTTTAGATGCAGCTTATTTAACAAGAATTATTTAAAGAATAATAAAATATTCTATTTATCAAGCAATAAGCATCTTTTCCAGATTTAAAAATCCTCTTATGATAATAATTTATTATAGAGGATATCCGTAGGCAGTATTTCATTGTGTTTTAAATTCTTTGGCTACTGAAATTTCCATACCTGCATCATGGCCGAAATGTAAATTTGGCGGCATTTATAATAATTATAATATATCACAGCTATTTCATGCCCACGTTAATGGTATCATTAAATGCTATTTAAGTGGGGATAACGGGCAATGCTGGCGACTGTGGGGAAATAAGGGACTTTTGAGTGTTCCAGGTATAATTTGAGGGGAGAATGGGCTAATGTATGTTGATATTAATTCATCTATAGGTACGTATTGTATTTCGTAGGCGTACAGATTTAGATTTATACGAGTAGGCTTTTAATAGGATGTACTATAGAATTTATAGTGTAGCAATAATTTAATTTCATAAATAATTACTCGTTTTAGAAATTGTATGACGCATAAACAATGCTCTAAAATACTATGATATGTTTTGTATGAATATAATATGTTGTGGTTATAATAAAAACAATGATAGCAGAAATGCATAATTCTGATTTTGTTTTACGGGTCAGCCATTCCAATTCGCTAGGTTTAGTAATCAACAAAATATCTCTCGCATTACCGTGATTCAGTTCTCACGAAGCTTGACAAATCCAAGATTAAGTTCTGAAACGAGAGTATCTCAAGATGACCCAGAAACCCTATTCTAATTTCCCCTAATTCTCATTTTTAGTATGCAAGTGCAACAAATGCAATTCTCCTGATAGCTTGTACAATAGTTTAACTAGTGAGGCGGTAGTTTGGTGTTTCGCCAACAAATTTAAATGTAGGAAGGCCCTCGTGCATGCAAAGGGTAGACAAGATGCCTGTTAATGAAACAATTTCATTATTTTAGTAAACTTTATCAACAGAAAAAGCGAAAAATTCAAAGATGTTAATCAAACATCCACGTGAATTTTTAATTTATATATCGCCTCGCACGAACGAAAACTAATTTATTAAAAGTGAAATGTAAAAGATTGCTATGCGGTGTATCGATCGTGTGGATGCGCTATCTGCCCCACACCTCGAATCCGGCCGTATTATTGTCGTGACCCAAGCCTGTGATTATGAAAAAAGTAATTTACGCGCGAATGTCAAAATTGAAAATGGAACGTCACGCCAATTTTGGATTTATGTCAACTTGTTTTTTTTTATTACTAGTTATTACTACAGAGGTTGTTACGGATTTTAAATGCAGCACAAAGACTGAAAATTTTGTTATATTCTTCGGATTTTTAGCGTATTCTCAGGTTTTTGTCGATGAGTGCGTCATTTTTACCAAAAATAAAATATTTATGTGTGTCATATGAAAGAGTTAAAGAAATAAATCTTTTTGTTCACTGAACAATTAAAATTTAAAGGTATTAGTTACACGAAATTATTTTAAAAATTATTATGATATGATTATAATAATAGTACTTAAACCTATTGAGACTAGAAAGCAAATAAACGCTTGTTGGTTCAATTATAATAGGGATCTACTAATTAATTAACTATTGAAACAAAACTATATCAATATTTGGATTAAATTCATGATTGAAGATTATAATTGAAAGCAAACAATGCGACTGTTATATTATCGTATTTATTTAAAGTATTATTGGCTTTTCAACCTGGTATTACAATAATTGATACTCAATGATTTTATGGTAAGGATATCATTAAATTTTATTTGTCAGTATATCTGTATAGTGTATATTTTTTCAAAAACTTCTTAAGCAAACTGCAAGATTTTGGCAAATTAAAACATTATTTTTGAGATCTCGATCGATGTCGCTTATTGTGGATAAATGCACGTTCCACGTTGTTTATTATGTGAGCACATCAAAAATATTTTTTTGTTAAGAAACAAAAAAATATTTTCTATTAATCCTTATAAATCTTTTTATCTTAAAAAAATAATGAGACCATTTAAATAAATAAATACAATAATAATTGATAAGAACCAATTATTTTAAAGCAATTTACAGTGATTGATAAAGCGCGTTTACATTATCAAAATTAACTAAATCAATCTAGCGTTGTTTGTGGTACATAATTAGTGAAATTGCGTTATCAAAATTTATCACAGCTGATAAACATGTTAATTAAAACTAACTAGATATTATCGGGGCTTGTTAACGAACTCGTTAAAATTATATCGTTTTAAATTTTGCGTTTTTAAACTTTTAATTAATTCTTCCTGATGAAGTTGTGCTCATTGTTAGAAGTTGAAATGAATACTGTGAACGTGTCCTGATTTTTAATTTTTAAACTGCGAACGTTTTTTTTCTTTTTACTTTCTAACCGGCCGGATACAAGTACGATCGAGCTATTCGTGTGCTCTATGGCTATTGTAAGTTTTTTTTTATTTTACTTTCTTTATGGTTACGAATTTTTGGATTTTAATTTGTACGCATTATGGATTCTTATTCTTATTCATTTAGCAAATTTAAATTATAAATGGTTAATACGTTTGTTGATTAAATACAGTTCAGTAATTTGATTATTTCTCAATTAATAATTTATAATAATTCTCTATTTGAGTTCATTTAACCCTCAATTAAATTTTTTATCGAATACTGTATTAACTTTGGCATTGGTTTTAATAATTATAAGATGCACTTTACAAACTTAGTCGGACGATGTTCTTGAGTTCTCACTTGACCGGTATCTTACATGCATTTTTCAAGGCTGTGGTCGGATTATAAATAAAATTGATTTTAGCTAAACATGTTACTAATATTATTACTTGAATCATTATTGTTTTTACACAACAAAGTTTGGTAAGTAATTTTGTAACATTCTCTACAAATTGAACAGGTTTCTTAGATATTATAATAGTTTACATTAATTCGTTCATGAATATTTTAGTTAAAATAATTATATTCAGCTTTAGCAAGGCATAAAAGATGCGGTAAAACAAATCGATTAAATCCAATAGATACCCACCGACAATAATTTCACGGGGAGATAAAAAAAAACTTCGTGACAATAATTGAAAATAATATTACTCGACTCTGGCAAATAGCCATGAAGAAAAAAATATTTTGCCGTGCGTGTGCGTAAGTCTGTCCCTGTGTGTGTTACATACTTGTGTGTAAACGCACACAAACAACAGTTGTCCATGTTGAGATAACTGGTGTCATTGACCGCGTGATAAGAAAAAGAGAAAGTTGGACCACGCATCATCGCTTGGAGAAGATCCAAACGGGTCAAGGTTATGAGTTTGTGGGGAAATGATGACGTATGATTGGCATTTGTTATGTAAATATGTTTTCTTTTGTATTGTTTTTGTATGAGTTGTGTGGGGGATGAGTTTGGAAGAAGTTAAGTTTGGCGCACGTAATTTGGCTTGATCGCTGTTTGTTTGAACTTCTTTTATTGATCATCTCTATTTAGTTTTATTTCAATCAATATATATTGAACATCATGTGGTGTAGTCAATATAAATTGATTTTTAAATAAATCCCTACGCAGACATAAATAAGCATTTAGAAACCTTATTACGTATGTAGGTACTTTAGTGTTTAATGATATTTGTATGGAGTTCAAATACCTATATTTCATCATTTTGCGTGGTTGAGTAACACACATTCAAGGATCACACTGGTCGAAATTCGACCTTAGAATGTTTACGACTATCACCTACAGACTGCACTATCGTAATGACACAAACATTCCAAAACTACATTGTAATACATTATCACACAGAACATGCGATGTGATCATGCGACACGTGGAATACTCTAAAACGTATGTGATATTAACATTTTAGAATAATCTACGCATTCTTATATTATTATGAATGCGAAAGTTTGTTTGTTTGTATATCGGTTATATTTTCAAGATTATAAAACGACTATACAGTTTTGAATGCAATTTGTAAATAAAATAGTTGAAGAACAAGAGTCAAATATATGTTAGTTTCTTAAGAGATTTTAGGGCACAGCTGTTAAGGGATATTTTTATTTATTTATTTACACTTTAATGATCTAAGATTTACACTCATATGTATATCAAATTCCATTACAGGATGGACCTATATATGTAATGAATAACAGTAAATAAAATGTATAGTAATAAATGGTTCGACCCTCAATAAATTGTGAAAGTCTACAAGTAAATATAAGTAGTACGTAGGTAGGTTACGCATAGTGTTGATGCATTATGCCATGTGCGAGGTGAGGGCATACATTTTAATTGCGACCGTCTTAACGATTATGTAATTTATTTGTGTTTATAATTGACACATTTTTTGTAAAAGGTTAGTTCATTGTATTAATTGTGTGTGGTTTATAACATGTGGTTAGACCATTTCTTGTAAGATATTTTTCCGCTCCTGTTGGCCTTAGAGTGATGATATTACAAGGTGAAAGGTAAGACGTTTGACAAATTTAGACAGGAGCTTCTACTCATGAAACTGAACAACTTTTGTTCTACAACTTTGCTGAATTCGTAGAAAAAATTTTTAACTTTGTAAGGAAACTTCGCTAATCAGCTGACAGATTTCCATACAAAGTTCAAATTTTTTTCTACGAATTCAGCAAAGTTGTAGAACAAAAGTTGTTCAGTTTCATGAGTAGAAGCTCCTGTCTAAATTTGTCAAACGTCTTACCTTTCACCTTGTATATAGCACATAGCCTTCCTCGATAAATGGGCTATCTAACACCGAAAGAATATTTCAAATCGGACCAGTAGTTCCTGAGAATAACGCGTTCAAACAAACAAACTCTTCAGCTTTATAAAATTAAGTATAGTCTATAAAAAATTGTAAAAAAAGTTTTTTCGGTTCCTATCTCAAAAAATTCAGATGCAAGTACTGTTTTACTTAGATGAATTTACCAGGCTTATTGGTGTAAGGTGAATATATTCGTATTTCCCTAAAGTTTTTACACGTGCAACTGTCATATCTTCAAACAGATCTTGCCAGCGAATGTTTCAGTTTTTCTCTTTACTATATTCGAAGCTTTGACTCGAAAGCTGAACGGTATCGCTAAATAAGCCGTCTACTTGATTAATGGCTGCCCGGCATGAACTTACTCCGATTGCTTTGTGTTGCAGGTAATGGTGCGGTGACGTCATCTGGTGAGCTAATTTTTAGGAAAGACTTTATAATATATATTTTTATTTTTTGTACAAAAATATACAAAATTACATATAGGTAGGTATGTATAACTAATGGTGTTTCTATATTTCGATGTATTTGTCTTAATAACAGCCTTATTATTAAGATTGTTAATTTTAATCGTGTTGATTGTTGACTTACAAAAATATTTTGTAGAGCTATTGAAAATCAATCTTCACAGCTTTGTAATTCATCGAAAAATTTATAGTTGACTAGTGGTCCGCCCTGGCTTCGCCCGTGGTACATATTTCGCAACAAGTCAATAAACTGCGTTAAAAACAACCGACTTCAAACTTGCACTTGCAACATTTACAAATACAGACAAAAATGCTCATAAAATAAAAACTACTGGGCCTATCCGAACAAAAAAAGAATCACGTAAATCGGTTCAGAAACCTCGGAGTAATCGGTGTACATACATAAAAAAAAAACATACCGGCCGAATTGATAACCTCCTCCTTTTTTTTGAAGTCGGTTAATAAAAAGTAGCCTATGTCCTTTCTCGGGTATCAAAATATCTCCATACCAAATTTCATGCAAATTGGTTCAGTAGTTTAGGCGTGATTGAGTAACAGACAGACAGACAGAGTTACTTTCGCATTTATAATATTAGTATCATGGATTTGATAAATATAATATTGCTCAAAAAATATTTAAAAAGTATCAAAAACTAACAGTGTACACAGACCTTATAAAAAAGCACATTGTATACAATCCCTATTGAAAAGGCCGCATCTTGAGTAGCGACTTCACAAATAGAATCAAATCACCTCCCGCACTCAATTGGCTGAGCACGAGCTGGATTGCTTTTTATTTCTACCCTCTTTGTATTCGCGTTCAGTGACTAATGTAGGAGTTTTATTTCTAGTCTGTTTGCGGGTTTAGACTCAGTGTAGTAGAAATCTTTTTTATTTGTATGGTGGGGAGAGGCGCAAGTTTTTTGTGGCATCATAGTTGATCAAACGGCAGAATAAAGAAGGCGTTGTGTTTTTCCTGCAAATGTTAAATTTTCTTTTAGACAATCGAATGACTTTAAAAAAGTTTGCAAAATGAGATTTTGCCTAGCATATAATATTTGTACATAAATTTTGTACATAGAGCTACAAATATTAAATTGTTTCATGTCCCAATAGATTTGATAGAGATATCATGAAAACTGACTCGGGTGAAGAAATGATATGGGTTAAGCTTATTTTCCTTGTCTTGTCTATTTTTATTGATATCACTGGTCTATTTGTAATATAATACTTTTTATTTCTCGAATGGACCTGCTTCCAATACTTTTCGGTTCTTCAATAATGTGAATGGCATTAATGCCATTATATGCCATAACTTTTAAAAGTTATGAATTCGTTGAATACCTTGTTTATGTACCCCTGAAATTATCGTTGATGTTTCTTATTGTTGTTAGTACTTCATGAAAATTTTGACATCTTAATTAATTTTAATATTTTCAGATTTTTATTAAATAACAAAACATAGTTTTTGTTGAACGTTGTTTTTGATATGAAATCTTGGAAATATCAAACATATTCTGCACACGACAGCTTTAAAAAAATTATGTTTTTTCTCAAATATTCGTCAGAAGCAAACGTGAACCATGCACTAGCTATTAACTACGCCTAAATTAAACCTTAGCGCTGCCAATATTCAGCCGACTCGGGTGAACTGAAATTAATACCCGAAGCTTGATAAGTTTCTGTTCTCATGTACGTGAAATTATATCAAAGTGACGTCATCAATCCATTACTAGAACGTAGTACAACTGTATTCATATTCAAATTGTGAAAACGAGCACTTTGATTGATAAATTGGGGTGAATGCGAACTGACAGGCTTGAGGTCTGAATAATGAATTTATGGAATTTAGAAGGCTGGGCACAACGCGGACTCTATCAGAAATTGATAAGGGTCTATTAGTATTCAATAGGAGCGAGGGCGATCTATCAAAGTGCCGCTTTTTGTCACGTCTGCGTTTCTGAAAGCAAATGTTTTGAGCTTATAAATAATTTTCACTCAAACTTCACGTTCAGGCATGTTTTTATCCTGAGTCTGCGGATAAATGAATTTCTACTTTCTTGTCTATACTTTTCTTTGATACGTGATTAAAGTTGGAAGTATTTATTGCGACAAAATTTTCACATCTTTTTGACAAGTTCATTGGAAGCGACAACTTAATAATTTATATATTTTCAAAATAATAGAGATAGGAATAATCTTGCTCATTATTTAGTGGAATTCTATACACATGTCACTATTAATTTATGTTTGTAATTATCGGCCAATATATCGTACATCGTTATGAACTAAAAAACCTTTACAGACAAAAAATCTATAGAAATCCCTCGACAAATGAATCTGGTTTCCAGATTTCAGAACAGAGCATTGCTATTTCACAGTTGCCAAGGCTTAAACAATGGCCTGTTTACGACGCGGCTGCTGAGGTTTGTGTGTAAGAGGATTATTCGTGAGGAGTGCCCTCGGCTGCGGCTTTGCTGTCGATGACCAACAATGCCTCTAACCTTGGGACGTATGACCGATATACCTACGACACTTTTTGTGGGTTTCACGGTCTCTTTATTTAGCAAATTAGAGTGACGTGTGTGGCGTGTTTTGTAGTTTATATTATGGTGTTTTTTTAATTGGTAGTGTAATAAGCAAGAGGAAAGTGTTTTGCATTTTTTAATTTATGATTTCCAGAAAATAGGTACAGTTTCGATGACAAAAAGTTTAAAAAACAATTTATTCGGGATCTTCGACAATTTACAATCCTTTGGTTTATCAAAGGGTACCTTATAAACATAAACAAATAGAACTAGAACAGTATTATCTTCGTCGTCGTGAACATATAATATTTTATATAGTCCATCATAATTGCGTGTAGGTGTCAAAGTTTCTGGCACAATGTTTTCTTTCACCGAATCCGCACATGCAGTTCACTTATAATGCAATTTTAATTCTTATCTCGAACGTTCAATTTTTCTGTGCCATCACTACTTCTATACCGGCACAGAATAACAAAGCAAACATTCAAAACATTTACGAAAATCAATTGTTTCAAAAGGCAAACCGTGGAGCCAAAACGTAGAAAGTTTCCCAAACGATCAGAAAGTATTAAATTTCGCAAATACTTTGATAGAAAGATCCCAGTTGAATTTGGGAACAAGGCAGCATTTGTAATGATTGAAAGGTGGTTCACTATTCGTTAAGGACCACTTGCCGTTTCAAAAGAAGCTTAAACTTTGTCGATGGCTCGTCGACTTGTTGACGAGTTCTTTGGAAATTATCTTTCTGATGAAACCTGGAAATTGTTCGTGGAATTCACGGAATTATGAATAATTTGAATAAGATGTTTTAGTTATTAATGACCTATAAAGTTATGTGTATTGTATCAATTAGGTAACTTGTATATTTATCATCATGTTCTATTTCTCGTCTGCGTAAATGTTTTTGCTTTTAGCTTGTTTAGTTGAAAATATTTCTTCAAATTTCACTCAGAGAAAATGTCGTGAAAATGTATACAAAATTATTCTTTGCTCTCCCAACAACAAACATTGAAAATTGTATGAAAATAGATAAAAACTGTTTTTTGCTTATTAAATTAAAGTTAACGAATTCTCCTGCACGAGAGCGCGCTAGTTTAGAAGAAAAAATAGGTTTAAATTGCTGACACGATTATGCAAATATTGCAAATGGCGGCGAAAGCGCGCGAAAATGTCGCTGAGAAAATATGATTTTTGGGTTTGCACAGATAATCTAAACTTGAAATTTGGTACGAGTACATAAAAAATGTTTTGAAAGATGTTGAATAGTAATTTGTTGTATTTTATTTTATGCATAGGTCTTGTATGTACATACACGTTCTGTAAGTATATTACTCTTAGCGTTTCTAATCATTATGTGTTTTTATATTGCTGTTTGCACATACCTTTGACCTTTACCAATAAGGTAAATATTATATATACCGTATAAACATATATAACAGGTATATAATATAACATATACTGTTTACATTAGTTTAGAGAGATTTTTACGAAGAAGAATCTACTTATCATTAAAAAATGTAGGTACGTACTTCGCGTGAGCGTGACGTGCGTTCCACCTTGAAATACCTCCTAAATAAATTCAATTACCGAAAATCCGCTACACAAAACCTGTTTTATGTTTTCTATTAAAAGCAAAGTGTTATCAGCGCGACACACAAATTGATATACGAGTTTATGACATTTTTTACGTCGCTCGCGTCATGGCGGCCCGTCGCCGACAGATGGCGCGCTAATAAAACTGCAACAACGTGAGCGGCATTTTAAAGCCCGCAAATATAATTTTGCCGTAAAACTTCGTATATTAAAACCCAGTTTCTAGCTATAAATAGGGCGAACTTTACTTTGCATTCATGTGAATAGAACTGGCTTGCATCTAAAGCTCGTATTTTAATCTAGCTAAGTCTAGTTTTAAATTTTAACCGCAGATAATTTCGCATTTATGTCGTACATTAGTGCGCTGATTGTAATTATTGTTTTTGTTTGTTAATGGCTTAAAATTTGCTTAGCTCTGATTTTATCTTGTGCAAAAAATTTAAATGAAATGGGTTCTAATTTTTTATGTTCCGCAAATGATTTTTTGTTTATGTAAACAGTCTGTTTAGTTAATATATTAATAAGTGCTTCGATCATGTGCTGTGACCATCTGAGTAGAACCTAGATAATAACTAAAAAAATATTATAGGTTTCTACTTTTTATAGTAGGTAGGTAAGATATGCTATGCTATGCTTATCAGCTATTACATAAAGAAAGAAAGAAAAATCCTTCTGGATATATTAGTAGAGGCAAATAAATAATTCAGAATTTTCACCTACTCTATAAGTCGGCTGAGAAAATAATATCTCCAGCCGAGATGTATAATATTTACGTTTATCATAACGTAGGTATACAAATTCGTAATAAAATTTTGCAGGCGAGTGGTTCATTCATAAAATTCTAATTTTATTGTTAACGTCCTCGAGCGGAATGAAGAAGATTATTTAGAAGGCCTTGGCAGAATGTCAGTAAGAATATTTACGCATTAAATTATGTGTGTAAATTTGAATTTGAAATAATACCCGTCTATCATAAGGGTAGGTCTTAGGGGTAGGTGCGACATGGATTAATACTACATATTATAACAATAGTAGCCACGTGGGTGATGAACGCTACTTTTTATCAAGAAAAGCGGTAAAGTTTGTATCGGAGTTTCATGAAGGCAGATGTATATTTATTATAAAAAAAAAAACCTCAAATGAAGAGCCTACACCATATTCGATACAAGTTATTAAACAATTGAGTTTCTAATAATTTGACCGCCTATTGATTAAGTTAAATACAATGTGAAGCTTTTAAAATTGAAATGATAAACATTGCATTTGTTTCACGCGGTTGTGTGTACAATCTAGTACATTAAGCTGGATTCCATCTATGCATCTGGGGGCACGGTAGTGCCCCCGCCAAGACGAGCCAAGCGAACAAGCGACGGGCACTACCTACCTTTTCTCGAAGCGCTTCGACGTTTTTTTGAACCCTCATAACTTGGGTTTGGATTATGCTAGATCAACAAAATTTTCGGGATATATTGTCAATAGCGGACTTATTGAACTTAATAAGTTTTAATGACATTAGCTTTTATACTTCAGATTTTATTTATATCTAAAAAACGCTAATTTCGTCACTGACTCACTGATGATCATCAAAATTCTTATGGTATTTCCTAATGTCCTAGAAAGCTGAAATTTTGTATGTAAGCTAGTATTAGCACACAAACAACAAAAAAATTATAAAACTTGTAACTTTCCTCCCCCATCCCCTTAAACTAGGGGATGGGAGATTGTATGAGACCTGTAATTTTAAATTAAATTTTGATGACGCTAGAGGTCTAATCTAATAATCTAAAACTTGGTTCCCCTAGATATATATATATATATATGTTTGTTAAAAAAAAAATTAAAAGTTTAATCGACATATAAAATTTTGTTACAAACAACTTACAAAAATAAATGAAATCCCACCAAAAACATTTTCATGTAAAATGTTGCCAAGACGAGCCCATATGACTCGCACTGTCAAAAAGTTATCAGATCTCATGTAGAGCCAAGCTTCTAACACTACACGCCCTAACTCTACAAGGCCTAACTTCACAAACTCTACACCTTAGTCAAAATATGTGGCTTGGCCGTTCGTTACTACAAGAACTATTGTATAACACAAAAGTTATGATAAGTGAATTAATTTTTCACCTTACGCCGATGTGAATGTAGCGAAATGGCCAAGCCACATATTTTGACTAAGGTGTAGAGTTTGTGAAGTGAGGCCTTGTAGAGTTAGGGCGTGTAGTGTTAGAAGCTTGGCTCTACATGAGATCTGATAACTTTTTGACAGTGCGAGTCATATGGGCTCGTCTTGGCAACATTTTACATGAAAATGTTTTTGGTGGGATATTTTATTCGGTATCCACTGAACTGGCAAATAAGTTTTGTTGTTCAAAATTGATTGTTTTTAATTTAAAAGCTGTGGTCCGGATAGCTAGGAACAGGTAATGCAAATTAGCCACCATGTTGCTAGTTAGTAGTTTTTTAAGTAGACATGGAAGAGCGTTTGTGATTTGCTAATGTCCTCATTTTTAACCGACTTCAAAAAAAAGGAGGAGGTTATCAATTCGGCCGGTATATATATATGTGGGGATGGTGTAAATGAAAAGCCAAATTCGCCCAATCGATTTATTTCCCAGACACCGGTTACATATCAAAAATACATTTCAACCCTCCTCCATTACATCGTACCAAAAAAACACAAAGTCAAGTCATAGACAACCAAAAATCTACAGTCTACAGATAACATGTCCACAGATTAAATAATAGAAAAACACAGACTAAAAATAAAACTAGTAATCATGAAATACATCTTAATATTTTATCCTATTCCCACACGGTCATCCTGCAGAATCATCTGTCCCAGATGAGTCAACAGTCGCTACCCATGGCTTCATCATGTCAGCTGAGCTTGAGGTTCTCAGAGGGCCTTCACCCTGACCTATCATCTTCCTTAAATTATATCGTTCATTTCTCTTCTTCTCAATAACTTCATACGGGCCGAGGTATTTTGGATAAAGTTTATAACCTTGTACAAATTGTGTCCTTTTAATCGCTACTAAATCACCTACTTCGTAATTGTTTGACTTCTTTCTCCTTTTATTATAATTTTTAATGTTTTCATCCTGTATATTCTGAATATTTGCTTTCGCCATCCTTCTTAGTTCTTCACGGTCGTTGTAAAAATGTTGCTGAAACTCTTCTTGTATTTTCTGAGGTACAACCATTAATTTATTTCCATCCTTAATCTTCCATAACATTCCATTCTCTAAAACATAGTCATCATAAGATTCCTTTTCTAATACTTTCTTTATTAGTTTTATTTGCAGATCATCATCTTGAGCTCTTCGCAGGCGTGCTGCGGTATCGGTAAGTACAATTATATTCTTTATAGGCTGTCGGCTGAGAGCATCTGCATGTTTCATCCTTGCTGCAGGCCGATGTTCAATCGTGTAGTCATATTCTTCAAGTAAGAGCGCCCAGCGAGCTACTCTCGGAGGTAAGTCTTTTTTCTGCAATGTCATAGTCAAGGCGGAGCAGTCTGTAACAATTTTAAATTTAATACCTAGCAAGTATACTCTAAACTTTTTAACAGCTTCAACAATAGCTAATATTTCTAAATAATAACTGTGATACTTTTTTTCAGTAGCGGATGTCTTCTTGCTCATGTAGTAAACGGGATGCATCTTATTATCTGTTAAACTCCTTTGCAATAATACAGCACCATATCCTTCAGCACTTGCATCTGTGTGTAGTTCTGTTTCTAAATTCGGATCATAAATCTTCAAAACTGGAGATTGACATAAAATAAACTTTAATTTCTGAAATGCTTTTTCACAGTCTAAGTTAAAATTAAAAACAGTACCTTTCTTTAGTAAATCAGTCAGAGGTTTTGCTATTAAAGAATAATCCTTTATAAACTTTCTAAAATAACCTGTTAGTCCGAGGAAACTTTGAAGTGACTTTATATTGTGAGGAGTCTGAAAATGTTCTACAGCGGCAATTTTCTCCACTGAAGGTTTAATTTCACCTTCTGAAACAATATAACCCAAGTAATTAATACTTTTTTGCATAAAATAACATTTATCCCAGTTAAATAATAAACCATACTCTTCAGCTCTGTCAAATACTTTTTGTAAATTAACAAATCCTTCCTCTGCAGATTGAAATGGTAAAATGAGATCGTCAAGATATGATAGAACAATACCATCCACAATAAGATCCTGAAAAATATCATTAATAAATCTCTGAAAAACAGAAGGAGCAGTGCATAAGCCAAAAGGCATCTTAATGAATTCATATTGACCTCGTGGTGTTACAAATGATGTATACTTCTGACTATTAATATGAACATTCACATGTAAAAATCCATTTTTTAAATCAAGCGAGGTAAACATTTTTGCATAAGTTAATCTGTCTAATTGATCTTCAATGAGTGGTAGTGGATATCTTTCTTTAATAATCTTCTTATTCAATTTCCTGTAATCAACACACAATCTATAGTTTCCATTCTTCTTTTTTGCAAGCACAATTGGACTAGCATAATCAGACTTACTTGTTTTTATTATTCCTTCATCAAGCCATTCTTTAATCTGTTTGTCAACAATGTTAAGCTCCAAAGGTGACAATCGTCGTGGATTCTGATAAACTGGTACATCATCGGTTAATAATATTTTAAGTTTTACATTTGATGCTTTAGTACATCTTTTGGGGTTATATTCTTTTATAATATTCTGTATTTTATTCTTATATTCTTTGTTTTCAATATTTGTGATATCTTCATTTTCATTCTCTAGCATTGTAAGGTGTAATATTCTTGTTGCAGTGATAGTTCCAGATTTAAAATTGATTTCTACTTCTTTCAGTACAGGATTTCCTAATATAATGTTGACAGGGATAGCGCCATCATCAACAACATAAAATAAAGTTTCAAAATAACAATCATCAATTTCAATTTTTGCTGTGAAAGATCCTTTTGTATAAATTTCCTTTTCAGCTATTCCAGTTAAAGTTTCTGTTGTTCCTGAACTATAAGATAACAATTTTTCACCTTGAATCTTCCTAAAATAAGACATAATTATTAAATTAGCATCGCTTCCGGTATCAATCAGGGCTTCTACATCAATATTATTTATTTTCAGCTTCTTGAAAGGTCTCACATCAATATTATTTTTAGTTGACATAATTTCCAAACTCTTTTTTATACTTTTAGAACATTCAGTTGATTTATGGCCAAACAAGTTGCATTTAAAACATTTAATGCCTTTAGTACAATTAGGCGACTCATGATCTAAATCTCCACAATTGAAACATCTCTTTACTCGTAGTGTTTTTTGAATTTTCATGCCAATGGACTTTGATACTGAATTACTTTGAATCTTATTAGGTGAATATGATTTTTTCTTAATTTCTGAATAAATGTCTAATTTCTTTCTGAATTCTTTAATGTTACAAGCGCCATATAAAATATTTTTGTTGGACTCACTGTCTTTAATACCGTCGATGACATATTCCATCAGGGCTTCATCTTCAACATTCCCAAGTACTGCAAGTTCCTTCATATGTAAAAAATATTGCTGATGAGTCTCATTCATCTTCATCCGGCGAGTTGAAAGTCTCTTGTGAACAGTTGCACTGTTCAACTTCTTACCAAATTCCTCACGGAGCTCAGACTTAAGTGTATCCCACGTGGTGGTCCCACTTAGTGAACGTAAAAATAGCTTGGCGGTTCCCGCGAGAAGCCGCTTCGAAAATATGAGTTTTTCTATTTCGCCCCATTGCATTAAAGAGGAAATATCTTCAAAATCTTTTACGAATGTTTCGATGCCATAGGCATCATCACCCGAAAATGGCGTCATTGATTTCTCTAAGTCATTGAAGGAAATACGTGGCGATGGTTCACCACAATCATCATCATCTTTTACTCGTTTCGGCGGCATGTTGAATAATGTAAATAAAAAGTTTTATAGTCATCAAGTCGTAATCGTATAATCATAAGCTTCTTTAAATCTTAGTCTTCGTTCGTAATTCGTAAATTCATAATCAGGTTAAATCACCGGCATCATAGTCTTCGTCTGTTTTTTCTTTATTCCACCATCCCGTATCCCGGACGAGCCCCCAAATTATGTGGGGATGGTGTAAATGAAAAGCCAAATTCGCCCAATCGATTTATTTCCCAGACACCGGTTACATATCAAAAATACATTTCAACCCTCCTCCATTACATCGTACCAAAAAAACACAAAGTCAAGTCATAGACAACCAAAAATCTACAGTCTACAGATAACATGTCCACAGATTAAATAATAGAAAAACACAGACTAAAAATAAAACTAGTAATCATGAAATACATCTTAATATTTTATCCTATTCCCACATATATATTTTTTTTCATGTATGTACACCGATTACTCCGAGGTTTCTGAACCGATTTACGTGATTCTTTTTTGTTCGATGGGGGATGGTGTCGAATTGGTCCCATAAAAATTTTATTCGGATAGGCCCAGTAGTTTTTATTTTATGAGCATTTTCGTCTGTAGGTATTTGTAAATTTTGCAAGTGCAAGTTTGAAGTCGGTTGTTTTTAACGCAGTTATCACTTGTTAAACTATTCATTTTTCTTATTTCATATTTGTCATGGAGTTAAGTTTTTGTAAAAATTTCGTTTCAAAATTACTTTTTGTCAAAAGCATTGCCGCGTGTGCTTTAACCTGCTGATTTTGGTGTCGAAACAAAACATACACATATTACTTACTGTGCATTATTACATTTTAATCCCTATTTAAGAATTAAGGAATAATACAAAAGGACGTATAACAATCATTCTAGACATTTCCAAAACGCATGTTCCCGCCATTTTCCTGCACGCATCAATATGGCCGCTTGTCGCTTCCATTATGATATTTGAAGAAAATATAGCAATATTCGTGAGACGTAATAAAACCTGAGCGGCCTCCCGTTTTATGAAGCCCCATTTGCCGAGAGGTTTTTGAGTGAAATGATACCTACGCTTGCAAATATGCCGTGTACGAAATGATTTTAATAAAAATGCTTTACGGCCAGTCGTGTATACGTGGAACCTCAATTTGTTCGTGGTTAAGATGAGTTTTATCTAAATTGTTGGCTTGGAGAAGATTTATTTTTATTTCTTAATGAGCGTGATGACCAGAAGCTTAAAATGCGCTCCTGTGAATATTGTAGAAGCAACTATAGTAGGTACGGGCCTATGTTTATGGTTTTCTCAATAAAGATTGTAGATAACTGTTTGTAAATGCAAACAGGTTGTGAAAACGGTAGAGTTTTCCTTGTTTAAAAGTTTTCCAGATATAAATTTGTAATTTCTAAATGAAGACGAAATTTATTGCAATTTAAACTAAAACCCATCTCTACCAGGTTAAGCACTATTAAAGCTTAGGCCTGTTATTTCAATATCTTAGAAAAACGTTAGAATTATATGTATTTGACGTTTATTTATTATCCTTAGAGTCAGATGAGACCCAGTTGTCTTATAACGGCGACTAATGGTCGGGACATGCAGCCATTGCGTCGGCACTGACTTTAATAATGCTCTTTATATGGGAATATTTGAACACGTACAAATCGGGATAATTGTGTTCCCGGCGCCGTCTGTGCTTTATTTGAGATTTCTTTGCTATCTACGGTTTGCTGTGTGTACGTATGGTACTCATATACTGAATTAATTTGACTTTTGATCCATGTATCGTGTATATATGGTCTACTAGATTTCCGCCCGCGGCTTCGCCCGCGTTTGCAAAGGAAAACCCGCATAGTTCCCGTTCCGTTCCGTTCCGTTCCGGGATAAAAACTATCCTATGTGTTAATCCAAGTTACATTTCATTGTAATCGGTTCAGTAGTTTTTATGTGAAAGAGTAACAAACATCCATACATCCATACAAACTTTCGCATTTATAATATTAGTAGGATGACCTATGCTATGTATCAGGAAACTAGTCCTCACTTGCGTTCCACTGCACGCATCGCAATGAAAATACAGTTTACAAATCTGCATCGTAATACGGAGGTAACGATATAATACTACATAATATGTATTTTATTTGGAGGGCACTTTAAATAATACGTAGAAGACAACACACTGTATTTTATTAAATTATAGAATAATATCCTACCCATATTACCCATTATGAATAATATACGACTACTCTATTGCGTCTGCAATATAAAGTATAAACTTCTACAACATACATTAATGAGCTAAAATGAAAAATCTTCGCGTTGTAACTCGGCGTTTCTCACATAAATCTCTTGTAAATGACAACTGGCTTTCACATTATATCCCCGTGCGAAATAATAAACAAGGAAAAATAATTTATGACCTCGCCTTAATATTAAGGACTTGTGGACATGTCATCAATTGTGAAAAAGTGTATTCTACCTACTGTTATTACAGTTTGAGTAAATCTTAGAATTTAAATCACAATCTCTACATTATTTAAATCTTACTGCATAAATTCATTTTATCAACAAAAAATGGCTTGTAACTCTAAAATCTAAAAATAAGTATATAGTAGTTTTACTAACACTAGAATAAGTACTACTACTAACAATATATGGGCAATGCTGCCTGATATAAATAAATAAAATTAAAATAAATCATAAAAATATTGTGAAGACGCAACCTTATAAGAATATGGCGATTGAATTTTATAAATTATTGATTGTTGCAAATAATTTCATGTAAAAAGAAACAAAAATCGAAAATAACGGTTGACATTCCAGACATGAGACAACCCTCATATTTTTATTGACTCTTTTTATATCTAAAGGTTTCAATCACGTTCCTTTATCCTACAACTAAATAAATACAATCTATTAGGACAATAGTATTTTGATTGCCATGTAACACGCGTTTCGCAAATTACATTTTGGCGCCAAATATACGGCATCATTGATCGGTTCCCGCCAAATTGTTACAATCTTGTTTTGTCAGAATGTTCTGGAAAAGCCTCTTATTGAATAAAAAGCTCTTCGATCGTAATCGAGGTTCCTGTGGAATTTCTGATATGACAGGGTAAAACAATTCGTCTTATGAGTCAATTATGTGCGAATTTGTTGGTTCTAATATTGTTTCCAAGGGCGGATCCAGCTTTAGTGCCAGGGGGGGGGGGGGGTCACATAGTCGTCAAAAAAAACGAGTTTTAAGTTAAAGTTTAAAAAAAACCGGCCAAGTGCGAGTCGGATTCGCGCATCAAGAATTCCGTAACTACAACCATTTTTATATGTTTTAACTTTAAATAATTTTTGTAATTTTTCCATTATCTGTGTTATGAGACAACCTACAAAAATTTCAAGATTCTCCGATCCCGGGAAGTACCCTGTAGGTTTTGATTCCAGGCGACATTTGCGAATGTCGAAAATTTTCAGCATAAACAGCTGTATCTTTTTCAATGCGTTTGCTACTAGGTTGATTTATTCACATGGCTTTATTCGCATGGAACAATAGAGTCGAGTATTCAATATGAATTTCAGCATGATACCTCCACCTGTTCATGAGAAAATGGGTTCTAGAAAGGGTAAGAGGAGGCAATTTCGAAAACAATCGGTTGACGTTGATCTCTTTTTCCACCTATTGATATTTAAAATTGTAAAAAAAAAATCATTTAAAAAAGTATAGAAGGATAATTCCATCGTTTTTCGCAATTATTCCTATATCTGTGTTATCAAATGTTACTATGTAGTATATGTACCAAATTTCATGACTCTGTGTACACGGGAACTATCCTGTAGGTTTTGATTTCCTTGAGAATATCGAAATTTGAAAAAAAAAACAGCATTTACGGATGATCTTTTGATCGGGTTGGCTTAAGGCTTAAGATTTTTTTTAAATAAAAAACACTGTTATGTAATGTGAAAAAATCTAACGTATAAGTCAACGTAATTAAAAGATACAGCCGTTTATACTGGAAATTACCTACCGATAACCGAAAATTTTGACATTCGCAAGGGAATTGTTGAGGAAATAATTCACCTTCATGGTACTTCCCGTTAAGGCCGTGTACGCGGTCCGTGCGCTGTTTGGCTCAAATATGTGATTTTTCAAACCAGATTGTCCATCAACGACTTATCTTACAAACATATGAATTACTAATAATTTGAGGAAATTTTATTGTCTATATAGTTAGTTAAGAGTTTATTTCAATTAATACAGTATTTGTGAATACCATCAAGATAACTGAGCCGATGATTACTTGATTTCACTTTTAGTGTCAATTTCGAAGCTAAAAATATCTGAAATTGCTGACAGATCTAACACACATTTTTTTTTAACTAACTGCAAAAATCCTTATTAAAATAGTTAGTTAAAAGATTTTTTTATTTTGGATTCCTAACTTACGAAATTAAAATCCGAACAATGTGAATTTTTTTAGAAATTATAGTCGACAAAATGATTATTTTCACCAAGATATTTGACTTAGTTGAATATAATTTATACATATTGCAATAAAAGAACGTCTTACTTATAAGATAAAATTTAAAAAATCAACTAAGGTACCTCTATTATTTTTCTACAATTTTTTTAAAGTACTATAAAACACTGCGCGTGACCCGAATAAAATCACACTGCACGTGACACTGCAAACAGTTCCGCGCTTGCCCCATCCTACTCCCGCCGTTGTGTTAATTGGGAGTTATTTGCGAATACGCTTGAGCGCTCTACGCCCTCACGCGCGGTTTCAAGCGCCGAGGACGTGGAGATATTCGCAAATGGCTTGCATGAAGCACTCAAGTCCGCTCTTTCCCAAGCCACGACACTTAAACCGTCCACTTCCATACTCCCCCCCATTCCCGCTCACATCAAAGCCCTCATCCAGAAGAAGCGAGCTCTGCGACGGCAGTGGCAGCATTCGCGCTGTCCCACCCTCAAGCGGCAACTTGCTCGCTTGCGAGAGCAAGTTAGCGATGCGCTTGAGGCGAACAGGATCGAGGGCTGGCACCGTGCGATCGACTCGGCCGCCGAGGACTGGCCCTCGCTCCACAACCTCTGTCGCAGGCTTAAATCTTCAACTGCCCCCGCGCGCCCACTCACCGATTCCGCGGGTAATTATATATACGCCCCTCAGGGTCGCGCTGACTTGTTCGCCGAACATCTGGCACAAGTTTTTCAGCCGAACCCCCTGACGCCGTCGAGCGCCGCCCACGCAGCAGTGGTGAACGAACACCTGTCAGGTTTTCTAGCATCACCTATACCGCCCGCTGAGGAAGTATTCTTCACCTCCCCGTCCGCCGTCCGCCGTGCGATTTCGCGTACAAAGTTGCGCAAAGCGCCCGGTGAGGACGGCGTGACGAACGAATCCCTCCGCCACCTCCCCCGTAAAACAGTCGCGGCTTTGTCGCGGCTGTTTAACGGTATATTGCGCACCGGCCATTTCCCTTCAGTGTGGAAAACCGGTCGCGTAATAATGATCCCGAAACCCGGCAAGAATGCCTCCTTAGCGGGCAGTTATCGACCCATCACCTTGTTGAGCACAGTCTCCAAGGTGTTCGAGTCACTACTGCTGCCTATGCTGCGTCCGTACGTGTCGCCGCGCGCTGAGCAATTCGGCTTTCGCTCGGCACATAGTACCACCCTTCAGATATCTAGAGTATTGCACCATGTTAGCTCCGCCTTGAACAGGAATGAGAGAGCGGTCGCAATATTTCTAGATATCGAAAAGGCTTTCGACCGCGTCTGGCACGAGGGTCTTATATATAAGATCCTTACCACTACCCAGTGTCCCGCGCGGCTTGTGAAGATATTGCACTCCTTCCTCACGGACCGCTCCTTTCACGTTTCCGTGTCCCCCGCCATTTCCCGAAACCACTCTGTGCAGGCGGGTGTCCCGCAGGGCAGCTGTTTATCGCCCGCGCTTTACTCCGCCTACACAGATGACTTCCCTTCCCCCGCGCTAAACTCTAATCAAATCCTCGCACTATATGCCGACGATGTAGCTTTGATCGCCGCATCGTTGAATACAACGCATGCGATGGTTAAGGCGCAACGCTGGCTCGATGAGTTGCCTGCGTATTTCGAGCGTTGGCGGATATCTGTCAACGCGCGAAAGACACAGGTGATTCGGTTCGGTGGTTTGACCCCCTCCCACCAACTCACTTTGGCTGGTGAGCAGATCCCATGGTCCGATACTGTCCTTTACCTAGGTGTAACTATTGATTGCAGGCTTCGCTTTAACAGCCACGTGAAGCAGGTAATCAACAAGTGCAAAGCCGCCCACGCCATACTTCGTCCGGTGTTATACTCTGAACTCCCGCTGCGTATAAAGGTAAGCGTTTATAAAACCTACCTACGGCCGCTCCTCACGTACGCTGCGCCCGCCTGGTATGTGTATGTGTGTGAAAGCCTGCGCCGCAGAATGCGCGCGCGGCAGTCACTCGCATTACGCGCTATCGCCGGCGCGCCGAGGTATGTGAGAAACGAGCTAATACGTAGCGATCTCGGTGTAGAAACGCTGGATGAGTTTATCCTTCGTCTCTCCCAAAATATGTTCTCGCGGGCGGACGCTTCCTCTCATCACCATCTCCGAGAGATTGCTCCGCACCGCGCCATTCCCGGGTCGCGTCGTCCAAATCCGCGCGACCTACTACCACCCCCCTCTCCTAAGGCGTCCACAGCGCCCTCCCACCAGCCGACGTTGGAAACAGCGTCGGTATCCAATCTAGCGCTTCCAGCGCCACCTGCCGCCCACGCACTCTGTGCGCCCCTTACTATTCCCTCCTACCAAATCCACTCCCACGCGCAAATAGCGCAATCCCTTATAATACCCCTACCCACGCAAGCCCCGCCTGCGACGGCGCACTCTACCGCGCCGTCTGTCGCCTCACCCTGCATAACTCCTACACAATCGGTACACAACGTACCCAGCCACTCCCACGCCTATCCCCACGCGCAATTGGCGCTTCCTACCTCACCAATCGGTTTTGTGTCGCTCCCGGGTTCCTTGTCCGTCCCCGGCCTAAAAAGTTCTGGCCGGGCTCGTAAAACCAAACACAGGTCGGTCGAGTCTTCGCAAAATGCGAAAAGGTTTAAAGCTTCTGAGTCGGGCACAGTCTCCTATACTGTGCCCCAAATACCTAAACAGGGCGGTTCGCCCCCACAGTAACCCGCCCGTATTAGCGGGCGGCGCTATCCACCTGCTGCAGGGGGCTTCCCGCCCCGATCAGCATTCCCCACGCAGCCTCCTAACGGAGGCCGCGTGTGTGAAGACCCACTCGTCGTCGTCGAATAAAATCAGTCGGCAGCGAGCCTTTCCTGAGAGAGGACATGTTGCTCGGCGCTCTCCTGTGGACCTATGCTGTTCATAGTAAAAGGATAGCGCAAGCCGCGATCTATCGTAATAGATCGCGGAGATTTTGACTTGCGTTAAATTGAATAAGCCCTCTTAACACAGTCTTGAAATTTAGTAAAAAGTAACGTCTTATAGCACAGATATAGGAATAATTGCGAAAAACATGATCTTTTTATTACATTAAATAAAAAATATATATTTTTTAATAGATAGATAGTTTTTAGCTTACAACCCACAACGGGAATCAAAACCTACAAAGTACTTCCCGTGAACACCGAGTCTTGAAATTTGGTTAAAATCACGTCTTAAAGCACAGATAAAGAAAATAATGCTAAAAACAAAATTTAAAGATACCTACAACATAATAAAAAAGATTGGTTTGTTCGGAGTCCTCGGGGCGCGAGTCTGACTCGCACCCGGCCGGGTTTTTTCCTAATTTTAGTGTATTTTCTATTGTTATTTACCATTTATTGACTTGATATCTAAATTTTTGTCTTATTTAGTTAAAAAAAAAATTGTAATTTTACCTACGTCTTATCGACGAACGGGATATTTCGATATTTGAGGTTTTGTGAGAAAAGTGTAATATTTAGCAAAAGTTGTGAAAAATATTTTAATTACCCACAACTTTACCATTAATCTTTATTCCGCAGTTATAGTTTATTTCGAAAATCGAGAAAACTTGTTTTATGATCTTAAATCCCGACCCCAGATCGACCGTAATTAACTTTTTCTCTAATTTTTGTTATATTCTCTAACGTTTGTATATCTCTAACGTATGTATTTCAATGCTCTATATTACTTTTATGTTTCAAAAGTTAATAAAAACATCATGATAAACGATATTCATTTGTTTGCCCAGGGGGGGTCATGACCCCATGACCCCCCCCCTGGATCCGCGCTTGATTGTTTCTATATTTGGAGACGCGGTTATTGTATTTGTTCTAAGTTCTTGACGGTTCTTGGGCCGTTTTTATTAGATTTTTTTTAACAAAAGTTAAAAGAAATAGTCCAACTCAAACTGCTTAACTTTTTAACTAGGCCTTGTAAATGCTATTTGAGTAGATAAATTATTGTAATGCGATACCAATTTATTTATAGTTTTTAAAATGCGTTAATCTTTAAAAAAATATATTTTGACGATAAGAATAATTTGTGTACATAAGGATTAGTTGCTGAATTAAATTATTTGATTTTGAATTTGGAAAATCATGATTAAACTAAACGTTTCTAAGAAACGTTTATTTGTATATTTACATAAATATTTGTTCTTTGTTATAACAATAAAATAGTTTTATCATATCCACGGAAGCCAGTACCTTAGTAGGTATTCGGATGGATAAAAAATACTTATTCTATTTTTTCCCTCAGAACCTTATCAAAAGGGATAAAGCCAATAAGCCGGGGCCAAGGTCCGCGTCCCATTTGCCATAATATGATTTGTGGGACGCGTTGGGACAACTTATTTTGAGACGAATGACGTGAGGGCATAGATAAGGAGGAAGGTTAGTTTGGTATTTGTGGAAGCTTTGTTTTATTTTGTTTGCCAATTTAGTTTTCCAATACGGTATTTTTTGTGATTGAATACTGATCCTTATTAAATATGTAGGTTATTAAAACATTGTTTAAATACATAGATTTTAATTTTTATTTTATATTAGCATGTGGTGAGGTTGTAGAAGGGAAACGTCTCTAATAACAACAGGAGGCACAGCTAGTTCAACATAGATGATATAATAAGATTGTCGGAGATATAATAACAGTAGCTGCCCATGTTTTTTTTTGTAGGTAGATCTATAAAAAAAAAACAAACAAATATTTCCGTTTACAAATTCACCCTTATTGCATTAGGGTAAAATTGTGTGAAATATTCAACAATTTAGGCCATTCATTATGCGGTGACGGCAAAATATGGGACTCGGGACAAACGTCGCTGAAGGAACTGCTTAATATGAAATGTGCTTGTGTATTCATGAAGGATACTTAATGGGTTATTAAGTCTCATATACGCTTCGTACTTTCTAGAAAGGCGTGCGATGTGACTGAGACGATTTGAATCGATTTAAAAATTACGATTGGTTGTTTGATTAGTAAATACTGTTCATAATTATGTATTTTATTTAAAAGTTTAATTATATTAAGTTAAGATTATAATCAAAATTCGAAGGATAGGTATCTAAGATACTAGTACATTTAAATTTAGACAGATTTTGGGTTAGATTTAATGTTGTACAGTGTAAATTGTAATGTTGCTATTTCAACTATATTGCGGTCGAAAATTATTGCTTTTATTTTGTCTTCATGATAGAATTGCTAATCGCAATGAACTTGACCAAATTACGAAAATGACAAGATCATTTGCAATTAAATACGGCATTTCAGCAACGATTAAAATTCTGAAATAATGCTGACAGTCCGCTTTAAATGTAATTTTTTTCTACTGAATTAATTCCATGTTTTAATAAGCTTCTATTGAATTAAAATGTACTTTCATGAAACATTTTGTACAAAACGTTCCGATGTTGCATCTCCGAGTGCACAAACACACAAAGATAGTTAAAAAGTACATTTAAAAGCGGAACAAGAACCAATAAAAAGTTAAAAACAACTAGCGAGCTATCAAACTACGCCGTTAGCACAATCTTTGTTCTTTTCAGTTCCTTTTGTGCGATATTTTGCTCGTTTTGTGTTGCGCTCTTTGCGATAAATGCACAAAATAATTACTAAAATGCTTTATGCTCAAAGTTTCTTTACGGCTCGCTGGGCTCGTAAGTTGCGCTTTGTTTTCGCGTTTTTGCGCCGATCGCTTCTCGCGGCAACTAAGCGGATTGGCAGGTGATTAATATGAAAAAGATTTTGTAAAAAGATAATTAATATTAAGTTAATTAAGTAAGATAAAACCGGGAAATACCTTTATACGACTGGCGTCGATTTTTTTGTATGATTCTTTAACTTTAAATGTAAGTACAAATTTTGTCTAAATACATTATTTTCATCTTCGCGAAAAAGCGACAATCTAAATAGCATTTCAAAGAAACGTTCGCAGTAAATTGTGAAAAATATTAACTCGAGAGAAAGAAATAGTAGCTATCGATGTTTCCGCAATTGTTGCGCAAATTTCCAATTTCGCTCGTTTGGCTAATCATTCGTCTTTGGCTGAGTCAGCCATTGTTTTCTCATTACCCGGCCCTTTATTAGCATGCCTAACGATGCTGACTGAGCAATATTTAAATACGAAATGATACAAGGGAAAGATGTTTACAAAGGATTAAAGAAGGCTGGTTTTTTTCAGTTACGTATTTGTTAAGGCGGTAATTATAGCGTTTTATAGCACTTTTAAGCTTTGTGTCTGATAATCTTGGGTTATTTAATTTTTAATTAAGTGTTTTAATTTTATGAAGCTGCATTTGTCTTAAATTATGTTGAATTTGCGAATGTAGGTAAATAAAATATAAATGTTTGCAAACCTGACATGCAGAAGGATTTTGCTGAGGACTGTATTTCGGTTTTTGAAAACAAAACATATGAATTAATGCTTTTATGAAAACGTGTTCAACGTGAAAATGTACTTGATAGATCTCATTAAAATGAACTTATTTCTAACACTGTACCTGCTAGTTTTTAATCACAAAGTTCATAAAAATTATTATAGGTACTTATTATTGCCCTTATTACATACACAGAATTATAGAAATATTTAGTTTATAACACGTATTTCTTTCTATAACGCACGTAGGTTGATACATTTTTCGCTATTTCAGCTAGCTATTGTGGGATAGAAACACAAAGGAAAACCTCCAGGAAGCTGTCTCGGCTACGCTGACAGTAAGCGCAGTGACAGGTGTAGACTCGCGTTTCCCGCCTCGACGCCATTTTCTCAAGTAGGCTACGTCAGATAAATTCAAATGGCGCTATGGGAAACGCTGTTGTGCGCTCAACTGAGTTGGGAGTTGTGTTCTCTTTTAGTCATTGAACAATAACTAGTTTGTTTAATAGTTTGATTGACGAAAGCTCATGAGGTTTATCATGATTTTTAAATTATTTAACGAAAAGCTTCGGTAGATTAAAAGGAGAAGAGAATGGGTAATAATAAATTTGGGAATATATTTTTTTATGACAAATATATAACAAAGAAAAATATAATTTTAGGTTTTATAGTTATTGACATAAGTACTTATAATTATTTTATAATAGAAACAAGTCTTCACAGTAACAGTATTAAATACGTAGTACGATATACATTAATCAAAGCTACAAGCAAACTTCGTGCCAAATTTTGGTCAATCAATAATTTTTGCGTGTTACATGCTTCACATTTAGGTATACAATCTTTTGATTTTATATTTTCGTAGGCTATAGGGCCATAAAATCACACAGCTCAAGCGATATATTACGCGCTAAGCAAAATTGATTTCAGAGCGCCATTTCGCAAAGTAGACATCGTTGTCTCTGGTTACAGTTTGTCTATTGTTTGCGCTCTGAAAGTAGGCTACGCTGTGCACGACGACGTGTTTTATCTGTGCTCCAGCCGTCAATATTGCGTTGAGCTGTGTGCTCAGTTTGCCGCGCTTTCTGAACTATAAGGACAGATAATGAAAGTTCGATTTAGGGCGCTTGGATGTTATACAGACGAGACGTTTCCATTACTTTCCATGTACTTATCAGGTATATTATATTTTACGTTAAGACTTAAGAGGAATATAATATACATATTTTAGGTAGTTTTACAGTTGGATTTGGAAATATTAAATTTGATAGAATCTAGGGCGGATGCGGTAATCAAAAGGAACTTTTATTAAGGCTGAATATTTCTTGCTTAAAAAAAGCTTAAAGTGTAATAAGTTTATAATTTCGCATACTTTATTTAAGTCGTAAGTAATATATCAAATGAAAATCGGATTAAATTTGCAAATCTCACCCATAAAATGCTAATGTGTTTATTTAGGTATGCAAAGCAATAAATGTGCTATATTAATAAATTTATTACCCTAATTTATTATAGATTTTCAGACTAGTTTCCTGCCTCTGTTTATTCTGTCAGCAAATATGAAGTAGGTAAACTTTAAAAGTTTTGTATGAGCAATACTTTTGAAGTAAAACTTCTTTAGGCGCGTTGAGAGTAAAATTTCAAGGTCACGTCATGGCAATACCGTCACGTCATGGAGTAATGCGACGATTTTGGTATCTTTGATTGGATCATCAGCGTAAATTTGCAATTTGTTTCACATTCACGGGATTGTGCTTTATTGTGCGCCTTTTGAACTTACTGGAAGTATGTGGACTTAGTTTATATTATACATGTTCATGTAATTAATTATTGTTTCCAAATTATGTTTTGTAATTAAAGACTTTAGTTACTCTTATTATTAATTATGAGAAAAATAAACGTAAAGGGGTGTTAAAAATTTACATTATTTTTCGTAGACAGATAACCACGGATGCTTATTATTAACTCTAGTAGGTACCTATATCATTCATTAAAATACACGTAAACAGTAGCAGTCTTTCATTCTGAATTTGTTAATTTATATACCAACTAATGCATTCGATTTAATATTTGGATATCTAACACTAGTTTTTTAATTCCTAGGTAAGTTAAATAAATATAACCTATTTCTGATTCATATCAGACGACAGTGTAAGCATAATCTTAATATATATAAATCTCGTGTCACAATGTTTGTCTTCAATGGACTCCTAAACCACATAACCGATTATAATAAAATTCGCACACCATGTGCATTTTGATCCAACTTGAGAGATAGGATAGTTTAAATTTCAAATCGTTTTAGAGAAAGCGGGCGAAGCCGCGGGCGGTAAGCTAGTATAATATAATTGCTATTAAATACGTGATAATAGTTGCTTAAGTTCCGATTTTAAGCTGACGTCTCTATCAGCTAAAGCTTTTAGAATAATATAATTTCTAATACAAATGGACCCCAATTTCACACACGTACGGACATTATAACTAAAACAATATAGGCTTATTTACTATTTACCGACCCTTTTTTTTTTTTTTTTTTTTTATTTTTTTTTTTTTTTTTTTAAGTGGGGAAATCTTCTTAGATACTCCCGGCTCCCGGGGATGGAGCCGTGGTTATGTCGGATTTTTACCGACTAAAACCCCACTCTGTTCCATCGCGCTGCTTTGGACGGAACTGCGGGAACGGTTACGACTCTACCGCGTGTCCCGCCCAGCAGATGCCCGTTTCCAGGCCCACCACTAGAACCCCCCTCGCTGGCGGCTGCTGGAACGAAGGCTTACGCCACCAACGCGCAGACAATGGATCTTTCCCCGCTCCATCATCCGCGTTCCCCCGAACCCCCGACCCCAACACCGCCCGGCCGGAGGGTGCACGCCGGAAGGTCCTCCGATGTGTGAAATACACGTCGGGGGACCCTCCGGCGCACTTCTATAGAGATTACCTCGCAGCCCCCACCTCACCAGAGGTGGCGGCCCTCGGTCCGGCCCCACGGACCGGATTACGAGTTGGCAGACGGCCGTTTTACAGCGGCCGCCGCCCCACACCTCTCTGCAGGAGTCTCCGCGCGTCATCACAATGACGCGTCGGGATCCCGCCCTCCGCTGCACGGCGTGGCTTGCTAAACCAGCGAGCCCGCCGCGCCGCGACCTCTGGCCGCCATCCACCGCCGCATAAAAGCCGGCTCCTCTCTGGTCCACAAACAGGACCTCTGCCGTCGGGTCAGTCGAGGCTTCCCAACCCCGACTGCCGTTCAGCGCCACCTTTGCCTAGTGGACACGGGGTCCGCCAAGCCAGGACCTCTGGTCGCCATCCTACGCCGCACACAGCGGCCGCTGGGCCACACCTAGCCCTGGCCGTCGGGCCGGTCGAATCTCCCCGACTCTAAACCAGCCGTTCAGCCCCTCGCTGGTCCAATTTCGCTTCACTCAGAGGGCCATAACTCTGAGCTACTGAGCCCCTCCGCCGCGACAAGGCCTGGACCGTTGGGGGGACTATTTACCGACCCTAGCACGTATTTTGTGTAGGGTTGCCAAAATAAGTTTAATACGTACCTACTTACACAATATGTTTTATAAATATATTAATTTTTCAAAAGAAAACCACTTGCTAGCTGAAATATATTAGCCAATTGAAAAATAATGTTGAACAGAAAAGGCAAGGGTTATATTAACCCTTAACACATCGATGATTTTTATCGTAACCTAGAAAAATCATACAATAATGATTCTTCTACTTCCTTTTGTTGTTTCGTGATGCGTGACTGAATTCATATGTACGTTTTATTCAAGTTTGATCCGTTGAACTTATATTCTAAAAGGAGCTCCATTAGAGTCCAATTGTTATGTGTATTTTCCTGTAACAAGTAAAAAGCATTATGTACATGTTTTTTATTATCATTTATAGTGCTATCTCTTGTGTAAACTAATATTAAAAAGGGAAAGAACTTGATTTTTGTTCGTTCCATTCGTTTCGATGATTGAAAATTTAGCCCAAAAAATTTTAGGTAGATTTTAAATATTATTTCGTCAGCAGGTAGGTATAGCCTAGACCGTACAGTAATGTCTAAATTTATTCTTAATTTAATCACGGACGAAGCCAGTACGAGCTGTTAGAGCTAGCGCGCAAGAGCAACTTTTGTCTCCGCAAATATTTTGTCTCTCCCTTCAACTCTATGGGCTAGTAAGAAAGTGCGCGCACGTAGCGACGCAACTCCCCATAGCGTTTGTGGGAGAGACAAAATTTGCTCTTGCGCGCTACTCGCTAGCTCTTAGTGAACGTATTTCAAACGTTGACAACCCTGACTCTATATTACATTCATGAACAAACTATGATTTAAATTCAATATCACGGGTATTAATGGCAGGTATTGTTTACGTGGACAATACTGTAGTGGGGCTTTGTAGTCCTGAATGCGATGTAGCTTCATTTGCGCGATGGAATCTGTGTCGGGTATAATGGGATGCTGTATTGTGGAGATGTAAATATATTTGTAAGGGAAAATTTAAGGATCAAATTTCGTAGACTGTAGATTCTACAGTGTAGGGTGTAGTGCTTCAGTTATTTTTTTCGAAAATTTGAGGTTTTAAAGATCGAAAAATATTTATAAGGACTATATGGGAATCTAAGGACATTTAGTAAATTTTGTTGTTCGAAATTTTGCCAAAAACATAACAGTGATTAATCAGTGTTTCTGTTATATGTTGGTAAACACTAAACAAGTATTCTTGAAGAAATTATGGCTTATCCATTGTGATACATAAATAATGCGAAAAAGATAAAAATTACACTCACACATGCAAACAACTACTGCACTACACTGCGAAAGAGCTGAAAACGAACAAAACCCCAGAAAATACAGGCCATAACCCGAATTTAAAGTTCATCTCACTGCATAAATCGCATTTTATTTCCCCTGTAATGTGTTAATTTGAAAACTAACAATGTACGTGTAAGCAAATAAAGCAAATAAGAGATAGCTTTTAGAAAATCCATTGGATTAAAGTTTGAAGCTTTGTGTAATCCATTTAAACTTGCGCAGTTACGATTTACGGCTCCAATTCATTGTTTACGTTGTCTATTCGATACTGGCTGTTAACCGCGGTGTTACTCGTTTATGTCTGATCCAATCTGTGGAAATGGTGAACCTTCAGCTTTTGTTAGCCTGATAAGTTTTTATCTGATCGAATTTGAATGCTTGTATAGCAAACTTTTGTATGCATAATTTCGAGTATTTCTGTGTAATGTCTAATTTAAACGTGGTTTAACTTTGCTGTTTATGATTAAACGCTGTTTTTGCTGCAGATGAGTTATGAAACAATTCATGTAGCTATTGAATAAATTCTTAGTTATCGATTTTCAAAGCAAAAGGCAAGAGCCTTCAAATAAGAAAGGGTGTTTAAAAATATCTACTGTTCATAACTTATTACAGTACTTTGTCATCAACTTTTTTACTCTGTGTCACGTTGTTCCTTTTCGATTTGTCATTTTTATTCTGTGGTGCGTTAGTTTAATTCGAAATTCGCGCGTTTGCCGCCAAGTCAGGTCACAGGTAATCTTATCTCATGCGCCAACTCCTCGGGAGATTGCGTGCAAATTTACGACATTAGGCTTTGTTCCATCTGCCCACGAATTTGCGGAAACTGTTTCTGAGACTCATTCCGTTCGTAATGAGTTTGAGTTTTATGACTAATGATATTGCTCGTACCCTTATTTTTAGGTATCATATTTGAACTTAAGCTCTTACTGTCTTACCAAAAAAAAAAAAAAACTTTAGGGTTTAACTTTAAGCGCGGGTTCTCTTAAATCTGGTTTTGTCGTATTTCACACAGACAACTATTAAAGTGACAGATCCCTGGTTTAAAGTTAGACTGTGTTTAAATTGTTTTGCGGTAAGACCATTAATGTTCAGTCGACTGGACTGTAAGCGCGTTATCGTTATACTCCAGAGCAATTATATTACAGTACCCGCTTATAATAATCACATCCTCATTAATTTTAATAAGGTTTTAACCTTACCCAACCTTGCAACCTATTCTAAACTATTTGCTAAACACCAGCCATTTGGTGAGAAGCGTAGCAGAGAAATTGTTGCCCCTTGAGAAATTCGGGCACGGTATTTGGGCGGCGCGAGCGAAGCGGGATAAGCAGAATCAGTTATTAAGCAAGGGAATACAGCGGTGTGGACTTGCTGACGGCACTATCAGTAAATAACCTGAAAACCAGAAAATCAACGAGCTAATATTTAATGGGATTATTATGACTGAATTATTAGACTTAATTTAATTTAAATTTCGTGTTTGGTTGACTCCGCTTTTGGATATTTGAACGTGTTTAAAAAGACGAAACTTTATTTTTAATTGTAAGATGATTCACTTACGTAAATATTGATTTTAAGGTTACTTTCACATTTATTGTCAAAACATTACCGTCCATAATTAATAGTTTCAAATAACAATAACGAAACGACGTCGTATTCGTGATATTCGATATTTTGTCATTAGCTAAATAGCCGAAAATTATTAGGAATATGTATAATCACATGTCTGATGTCCGATACGGCATAAATAATGCAAGTACGATGTTGAGGTCAAATGCGAGGTCACGGGCCAGTATTAGTTAATTGGAGACGCGTGTGCCGATGATTGTATCATACACCGTGTTGGTATCTTTATTTCGAAATAGAATTTGTAAGATACGCCTTTTTTGGAAGTTTTCTTTCAATTATTGTAATAAAGGTAATATGGGATTCATTTTTGGTAGATATTTTTTTAGGAGCATATTAATAACCGATAGTTTCTTAACTCCTTACTATGGACGTATTATTTTGTTTAACATGACATTTTAAAATAGATGTACAAGTTTGCGAAATCCCACGTAACAAAATAGTTGTGAATAAATAGGAATATAACATACAATCAAATTGAAAGACATTATTACTTTTGAAGTAGGTTGAAAATATAAATCATAATTGTGGTAGGTCGGTATATATTCTTACAAATAGCACCTCATAACAGTCATGTTCTTGACCCACATGGAATATAATATTTCCAACGTCGTATTAGTTCGAAAGTTCTTGTAATGTTTCAACAAGAGAAGTTCGTAAGCGATGTTTATAGGTTGAACTACTTTGCGGGAAAAGGCTCGGACGGAAAATAAAATTTTCAATTTCAAACTGACCGAACTTGAAAATGTAGAGTGCATTTGCAGTTCAATAGATTTAGATATTAAGCCTGTTCGCTGAGCCGTGGTTTTATATCGAGAATATGGCTGATACGGTCTGTGTTTATTTATTTAGCTACAGTAAAACTTTTGAGTGCTGAAAAAATATACGCAGTTTAATCGGTCGGTTTTTCGGTGCCTTTACAATTAAATGTATCGAGTGTAAATTAGACAGGAAATAGAAATAATACTAAAGTGATGTTGTACTATGATACAAACTTCAAGATAATAAGAGTTACATTATTTACATATGAATATTCCCTAAAATAAATGCATCGTTCGAAATTTCTAGGCAATGTGATCTGTGATGCTGGAAGATGCATGTAATCCTAGTTAGGTACTCGTATAAGTTTTATACAACTTATTTACCTTATTGCCATAGCTTTATACACTACATTTCTTTACGCGGTTTTGCTTGCGTCCACTATTGAATACTTGCTATCACGCGACAACCGACCTAGAAATTTCAATCCCTGTTTCACCCGTTTCAAGTTTTGTTATCGCTATACAGAATGGCCTATGCCCTTTTCTAAGATCTTATGTATTTGTATTGTAACTTGGTTCAATTGTTTCAGCATTTTACTGAAATAAAAATAGTTAATTTAGTTTTGCGTGTGTAGGATACTTAATAAATTAATGTTTTTCCTATTAACTCAATTTATAAACATCGAATGAAATTGTTATTGTTAACTGTTAAGTAAATAGTCTATTACTAATCCGATAAATATTAAAATAATAATTATTTAGATAATTTTTCACGTATTAGGGCGATCACAATTAAATCCTAAGTAAAAATAAATACGCTACGAATTGAGAAGCTCCATAGTATTTTAGGAAGGCCGGTTAATGATTAACAACTTTGTTCAAAGTTGGTTTTAGCGTAGGTAGGTAATCTGTACTCCCAGGAGATTACAATGCTTTTAAAACTTTGAATCAACTCATTCGTATTTAAGTTATTTTAATGTTTATAACTCTAAAGGTCATGTCAGTCTTAAGTTATGTATGTACTAACCTATATAATTATTACTTGATGTATGTATTAGTATACTGATTTTTTATAATGCGTCATGAGTCAGTCGACTCATGGCATATGCTGAGCCAGGACCCTTTCACAGCCATAACACTTATTAGCAACCTATTTACTTATTTATTTATTATGTATAAAATTGTCATATTATGTGTTTCGTGTTTTTTATTTGTATTTTTTCTATGTTTAATTATTGTGATTGTCAGCTGTTGTAATAATGTGTTATTTTTGTGAATAAATGTTTGTCTATTGTCTATTGTCTATAAGCTGCATCAATCTAAAATTTGTTTGAATTTAGAAATATTTAGAGCATAATAAAATGAACTCGTATCTAGAATTAGTACGTAGATATTTAAACAATAATTGTTGAAAACATTACAGGAAAATTAAATTTTTGAGGCATTAAAAGCTCTAGTTAGTTCAATTCTTTTTAGATTTTCTATAAAAAAGAGTGAATATTATAAGAATATTATATTATATTATATTATATTATATTAATATTATATTATAAGAATATTATTAAATCTGTTCAAAACTTGACATTGGCAGAATCCGTCCTCACTGGGATCGGAAGTTGCCACTTGAAAAAAGAAGAAGAAGAATATTATTAAACAGCCACAAAAGATGCTTACTCAAAACAAGTTTAGGGAATAAACTATCGCAAAAGTATCTATAGTTTTATTAAATTTAACCTCTACGAAGTCTCTACTAAGTTACTATTGAAAAATACAATTTAACGAACTCTCGGCATATAAAAAGTCCCTGTTTACAGTCACCACTGAGAGCAACTCGTGAAAGAAAGACTTAATGGAGAAAACGTGTTCATACTTTCCACCCTAGTTTATTTGAAACCTCGTATTTGTGCAGATATCATATATTTTGTTATTGGGACAAATTTAATTTATATGCATTGTGTGGAGTAATATTTTGGAGGGAGGCAAAGATAGTTTAAATAAGTTTATCATGCAGTTGCTGACTTAATTTCAAACGGTTGCAGCTACTGCGTGTATGTAGAACCAACGTTTTAATTTCTCTAACAATAATCTATGCTATTAATAAGTATCTACGATTGTATGATAAATCTCACATCATCAATATTATGAAGAAAAAGATTGACAGTCTGATATTTAGTTTATATTTTATATTATTTCTTTCGCCCCACATCAAAATCCGTTGAGTTGTTTTAAAGATTATTCATAAATAGGGTTGGACAGCGACAGTGACTTACTTTTCTATATATTAAACTGATTATAAACTACATAAAGATGATATATGATTATATATACATAGCCACTATTATTTCCCAATTTCACATAGGCGTAATCTTCCGAAGAATGTAGTATGTCACAAGGTCCTGGGGTGTGACGTGCATGAATTATGGCAGTGGTTTCCCTCCACCCATTAATTATATGTCCCTATTTGATCTATCGGCCAGGAAAACGGATAGGATCGGGATTTAAGATTTGTTTGTATTGGAAAGAAAGAAAAAATAGTTATTAGATTAGATGGTTATGTGGTAATGCACACATAGATATAACAGGAGAGAGAGAATATATGTTAAAAATGTAGGTAGTTATAACAGCGTGCATTTGGTGGAATACTTGCATGTATGCAAGTATTAATTATTTAAGTATTTATAATATAGTTTCAAATACCAATTTCAGTTATATTGAGTTGTTCTTCAGTAATTCTGAATTTCAATAAAATTATACGAACGTAATTTTTTAGTTTCTTCTTGTTCACCTTGTTAGTTTGTGGTTTAACTTGTAATGTATAGTTTTATAATCGTTTACCAAAATGACATAGACATAGTTATAACTTTAAAGAGCTTACATGTCCAAGAATTTCTTAGTTTAAATTATACGGCAAAGTTAAAAGTTTTAACTATTTCATGTTTAAGTTCTTAGTTGGTCGAGCAACAATTTCGCTTGTAAAATTTTAAAACTTTTCACTGCTTAATTTGAAACAAGATATTTTTTGTTTTGCCCATTTTTCTTTTACCGTAAAATTTATAATGAGCGTGAGATGAGAACATTTTTAATATCGTATGTAGAATTTTCTTAAAATATTCGCTGTAAATGAGAAGGAAATTACACGCTGTTTCTTGGAGTTTAAATATATTTTTCTCCGTTCGTAATATTAATTTCAGGATGTTTCTTTTATATACTACACGAGTGTGATTTTATTTTTAATGTTTTATATGTTATATGAACGAACCTTTTTGTTATTTCAAAATAGGATTTTCACTTATAATACCACAAGAGCTTCAAAATTATCGGGTATTTTCCGATAGGTTCGTTGCAAACAAATGAAGGAGTCAAGTTTTTAGTCAAGGCTAAAAAATCACGAGCGCGAAGCGCGAGTGATTTTTCCTGAAAAACTTGACGACTTTATTTGTTTGCAGGGAACCTTGAGGGAAATGCCTAATGATGATTTTGAAGCTCGTGTGGTATTCGGGAGATTATTTTTCCGTCCCAAATGTCGGCCAATAATTTCACAATTGAATTAAACCTGTCAGTTTGACGTCAACGACCAGAGAAAATTTTCAAAAAATTATCAGTATAATACCATGTAGGTTGTACCACGTGACGTCGAATGGTGCAATTCTATTGGTCGATATTTGGGTCGGAAAAATAATCTCATAAAATATACTCTTAAAAAAGTGTACAAGATATTTTTAGAAATATATCTAGGTACAGGTATTATTTTTTATTTGTCTTTTTTTTCCGGCTTATTGAAATTGAAGGTCTAATTGTCAATATATAAACCCTTTGCTACGCTTTCAATTTACTCAGAGAGACGATCAATATCATCATAATTTCTTATTGGAATCTAACTCGACTGAAATTGACTAACTAAATATACGATCATATTATTTACATCCAATCTTTATTTAGGCCCCAAGCCAGTAATTCAGCCTTCAATAAATAATTCGACTGAAGCCTCTCTAAATGTTTCCTTTGAACCCTTTTAGATTATGTCCGAATAAGACGCTGATAAAATATTTTGTGGGCTCTTAGAAATTCAAGCTTGATCTAACCATGTCGATATATTTAGGTATAAGTGAAAGAGCTTGGGCGAGCCCTAATTTGTGTATTCAAAGCTTTAGTCGAACCTTGGTGGAACATATAGTCGCAAAGAATCTTGAATCTATACATATAATAAATCTGTAGAAGGGTCAATTCTGTACATTGAAAATATTGAAAAAATAAATAGCAGGGGGTGTTACTGGATCGATACCAAACTCAAATTTGTGATTAAAAAAATTTTTGTCTGTCTGTCTGTCTGTCTGTCTGTCTGTCTGTCTGTCTGTATGTTCAGGCATCACGTGAAAAGTAACGGTTCGATTTCGATGAAACTTAGTATAATTATACCTTATTATCCTGGCCATAAAATAGGATACTTTTTATCCCGGAAAAATACGTAGAAAAAAAAAACTTAATTTTTCCGCGCGGACGGAGTCGCGGGCGGAAGCTAGTATAAAATAAAATTTCAATTTCGTTTTCATTTGTGTTAATTTAGGTAAAAAGGGATAGAAATTTCATCTTTAATCTTTGTTATTTTCAGGAAAGTCTTCCTCCTCTCCTCCTTTAAAATAAAATACCGACTCGTCAGCTTACTTCATAAAAGTGATTTATAATAGGCAATTTTATACATTCTTAATTAAAACGAAAGAGATAAAATGGGAGAAGCGGCAAGAGTGAAAGAGACAGCAGTTTTGCGTTTTGTTTCACGAAAAATGGCGCGTATTTCATCATTCCCGGAATTCAGAAAGTTCCTAATAGATATTTAGCGTTATTGCTGAGAATACGGGAGTTTTATTCAAAAATATGATTCGGCGCAGCTGTACGAAATTGAATAAAAGTTTGTCTCGTAGGAACTTTGTAAATAAAGCGGAGTGAGCGCTGCAAGCGTTTCATTTACATACAATGGCTGAGATCAGCTCTTTGGTAATACAAGACGCTCTGCTCTTTACGTTGTTCACTTTAAATGTTAAAGCCAATCCTTGGCATACGTTGAGGTCTTTTTAACTAACTGTAGCATCCTTTTGTACAACAAATGCCATTGCGTGCACTTAAAGAATTTTTTGACACAATTGACTAATTTAACTTGATTTTTAGTCACATTATTTCTTACGTAAAATATTTTTGAGCGATAGAACAATAGGTCCAAAATTAATACACGAACTTATAGACCACATTTTGAAGATTGAAAGTCCTCCTGACTTACTATTTAACTAAATTTAAATATAACTATAATACGGCGTTCCTACTATTTATCTAGTTCAGGAATTTTGCATTCATCCAACACGACACATCAAGAAGCCCTTCCAGTGCGATACATGTCGGCTTACCAGTCACCACTACCCATGCAAAGGGGTTCGCCAGCAAAATTACACAGTGCAGTAATTAAAAGGAATCCGGACGAAATGAAACTGCAAGCAAAGAATACTTTAATCATATGTCAAAGTAAGCAAAAGCCCCATATTTGTGTTTCTTGCGGAGGGCGGCGCTCGTCAACGTTTTAAACTCTGTTAAAAATAAATTATTTGAAGAGTAATTAAAGCGGACGCGTAAATGCCGCACAAAGCGAGCAGTGCGGTGGTTAGGGTTGTCACCATGGGAAAAAAGCATAAAAAACGTCATGCATGGATAAAAAGGTACAGAAAGCTTAGACGTTTACACGCTTTCTTTAAATATGCGTACAACGTGATATGAAATAATATGTGAAACTTGTGTTGTCCAATCCATTTTAAAACATTTTATGTAAAGCTTTATGATAACTCCTTAGTTAAATGTTAAAATTTGAAAGCGTAAGAACTTACAGACAATTTAATGACACTTTTGAGTAACAGCTTTATGAATTCAATCTTTACAAGACATAAAAGTTAATTTACAAATGGTTGACTTGAACAAGTACCTACTCATTAAGCAAAACTTGTGGAACATAATTCGGTTCAAGTGTTAGTCTCAGCTTTAAATAGATTTTAATGAACTTTAATCGTGCCTTTAGCACTTAGTTGAGACTTGAGAAGAAAACAATTTAATTCACGAGTTTTTATGGCTTTACTAGCTGTGTGCACGTGGTTTTGTACATATACGCATAAAGTATCGTTAAAGCCGTTCTAGTATGATGATTAATGATTGATCGTTCTAATGATTTCAAATCGAACAATATTCATAAAAAAAACAAACAATCAGAAAATTTTTAGTTGTTTTCTTTAATATTTACGTTCAATTATCATACTACAAACTTGCTTTATAAAATGTATTTCCACGCGCAAAGCCGCTTGCGCTAGTTAGTATAATATAATATGTGTTATTGAATCTCGACAGCCCTACGAGGGCCCACGCATCTAACGATATACGCACTGTATTCAGTATATTTTATTCAGGGACCTTTAATATTGACGTTTGAATTAAGTTGCGGTTTAATCTGTATTTTATGTTCGACAAATTGCGTTTCAGATCATGTGAAATGTACGGTAAATTGCGTTAACTTTTAATATCTCGTTAGCATACCCTTCCGATTAATTGAATTTTAAGTTATGTTTTATAAGTATGTATGATTTAGAATGCACGAATTTCTTTAAATTGCATTATTATTTATTAACGAAAGCTTTGAGTATAATATTAAAATAACTATTCAACCATTGTTAGAAGAATAACGTAATAAATTTGTCCCATTATTCTGACTCGGATTAATCGACACTTAATATGATAAAACCGAAGAGTTTGTTTGTTTAAACGCGCTAATCTCAGGAACTACTGGTCCAATTTGAAAAATTATTTCGGTGTTAGATAGCCCATTTATCGAGGAAGGCTTTAGGCTAAATATCATTACGCTATGACCAACAGGAGCGGAGCCACGCGGGTGAAACCGCGGAGAGCAGCTATATAATAGAAACACAATACAATAAGCAAAACTAAAAAAATATTTAAACAGTTCGAGTATTCAAACGAGTATCTAACCGCGCGTTTTAGGTCACGGTTGCAAAAAGAATGACCCCTAAATAATATCATGTCCGTGAACTTAGCAGAGCATTTTTAGCAGATCAAAAAAAGAATGTGAGTTCTTATTGCGTGCAGTTGAGTTCTAGAGTTCCTGATACTTTTTAGAAATAGTTCTGGCGTTTTTACCTGAAAAAACGACATTTGCAAAAATGATCTGCCAACTTCCCGTAGCAGAGCATTTTTAGCAGATCAAAAAAATAATGTGAGTTCTTATCGCGTGCAGTTGAGTTCTAGAGTTCCTGATACTTTTTAGAAATAGTTCTGGCGTTTTTACCTGAAAAAACGACATTTGAAAAAATAACTTAGCAGAGCATTTTTAGCGGATCAAAAAAATAATGTGAGTTCTTATCGCGTGCGGTTGAGTTCTAGAGTTCCTGATACTTTTTAGAAATAGTTCTGGCGTTTTTACCTGAAAAAACGACATTTGAAAAAATGATCTGCCAACTTCCCGTACTAGATAATTTTTAGCGGATCAAAAAAATAATGTGAGTTCTTATCGCGTGCAGTTGAGTTCTAGAGTTCCTGATACTTTTTAGAAATAGTTCTGGCGTTTTTACCTGAAAAAACGACATTTGAAAAAATGATCTGCCAACTTCCCGTAGCAGAGCATTTTTAGCAGATCAAAAAAATAATGTGAGTTCTTATCGCGTGCAGTTGAGTTCTAGAGTTCCTGATACTTTTTAGAAATAGTTCTGGCGTTTTTACCTGAAAAAACGACATTTGAAAAAATGATCTGCCAACTTCCCGTAGCAGAGCATTTTTAGCGGATCAAAAAAATAATGTGAGTTCTTATCAGGTAAAAAAATCAGGTAAAAACGCCAGAACTATTTCTTAAAAGTATCAGGAACTCTAGAACTCAACTGCACGCGATAAGAACTCACATTATTTTTTTGATCTGCTAAAAATGTTCTGCTACGGGAAGTTGGCAGATCATTTTTTCAAATGTCGTTTTTTCAGGTAAAAACGCCAGAACTATTTCTAAAAAGTATCAGGAACTCTAGAACTCAACTGCACGCGATAAGAACTCACATTATTTTTTTGATCTGCTAAAAATGCTCTGCTACGGGAAGTTGGCAGATCATTTTTTCAAATGTCGTTTTTTCAGGTAAAAACGCCAGAACTATTTCTAAAAAGTATCAGGAACTCTAGAACTCAACTGCACGCGATAAGAACTCACATTATTTTTTTGATCCGCTAAAAATTATCTAGTACGGGAAGTTGGCAGATCATTTTTTCAAATGTCGTTTTTTCAGGTAAAAACGCCAGAACTATTTCTAAAAAGTATCAGGAACTCTAGATCTCAACTGCACGCGATAAGAACTCACATTATTTTTTTGATCCGCTAAAAATTATCTAGTACGGGAAGTTGGCAGATCATTTTTTCAAATGTCGTTTTTTCAGGTAAAAACGCCAGAACTATTTCTAAAAAGTATCAGGAACTCTAGAACTCAACTGCACGCGATAAGAACTCACATTATTTTTTTGATCTGCTAAAAATGCTCTGCTACGGGAAGTTGGCAGATCATTTTTTCAAATGTCGTTTTTTCAGGTAAATACGCCAGAACTATTTCTAAAAAGTATCAGGAACTCTAGAACTCAACTGCACGCGATAAGAACTCACATTATATTTTTGATCCGCTAAAAATGCTCTGCTAAGTTATTTTTTCAAATGTCGTTTTTTCAGGTAAAAACGCCAGAACTATTTCTAAAAAGTATCAGGAACTCTAGAACTCAACTGCACGCGATAAGAACTCACATTATTTTTTTGATCCGCTAAAAATGCTCTGCTAAGTTATTTTTTCAAATGTCGTTTTTTCAGGTAAAAACGCCAGAACTATTTCTAAAAAGTATCAGGAACTCTAGAACTCAACTGCACGAGATAAGAACTCACATTATTTTTTTGATCTGCTAAAAATGCTCTGCTACGGGAAGTTGGCAGATCATTTTTTCAAATGTCGTTTTTTCAGGTAAAAACGCCAGAACTATTTCTAAAAAGTATCAGGAACTCTAGAACTCAACTGCACGCAATAAGAACTCACATTATTTTTTTGATCTGCTAAAAATGCTCTGCTAAGTTCACGGACATAATAATATCACTATAAAATGATATTGTCTTTTCGTTCATAATTAAAACTACCAATGCTTTAAAATATCATTACCTTCGCTTGTTAATTGTACAACAAGCGAAGTTTTCACAAAGAGCTTATGCGGTATGAAGGCTCGTAATTCCGTTCTGCATTTCAGTTATTAAAATGTATCATTTAAATGTTGCCATGTTTCGGGACGTGTGTGATTAATAGCGAATGTGAATTAAGCTAGGGAAGCGTATATTTCGTGTGTTGTCATTTTGTAGGGGTTCCGTTTGTGGTACTATGTTGCTTATATATTGTATCGCTATAGTCTATACCTATATATTTTGATGGAAGTGATTTCGTTTAGGTATGTTCTTTTATTGGCTGACTTGGCTGTTTAAAATTACAAGTTCTACATTACATAAGATTTCCCTTTCTAAGGTAAAAAAACTGTATTTCTTTTTTCACGTTACACATTGGGAATGCTTTAAAAATTTATGTTACAAGATACGTTTTGTGAGCTAATTTTATTAGGATTCATGCTTAATTTTATATAACAACACCTTTAACAAAAAGACTAAAATGAGTCATAAAAAATAACTTACCAAAAGTTCTGTATTTTAGGCAAATTGTTTCGAGATAAAAGCTCTCTCGATTTCCGTATAGTTTTAAGCTGTCTCAGATTTGAAAACTTAAGTGAAATAACGAAAAATACTATCTCTGCACCATTAGTGTGACGTATATCAAAGGAAATGCAAGTTTGCGACAAATTCTCTAGAAGCATCCGCAAGTTTGACAAATATTCCGTAAGTTTAGGAAGTGTTTCTGAAAATGCTAGATGACAAATGAGCGGTGCGCATTGCGCTGCCATTTTTTTAAGAGTTGGTGCAATGGATTATATGTAGATAGGGGTCAAGGATGGTTGAAAAGATTGATGAGTTTATTGGGAACTTTGATATTGGTTTAGTATCTTGAATTTATCAGGGCCTAATGTCACAGAAGTTTAAAGCCCCATAGCTTTTTTAAAATAGGATGCTAAACTTTTGTCACAAATTTTTTATGTCACATTTAGTTATTTTTGTTGTTTAATTATACTAATGTAATAATGTTCTTACAAACAAGAAACGTGTGTAAGTATTGATTCCAATGAAACTTTTTGAAAAAGGTTCAAATGACTGTATTTACACTTACAATTTACTACAAAAATAGCAAAACGAGAATGTAAAGTGCGCTGGAGAGCTCTCCACTCGGTTCCGCCGAATTTTCAGCACATTTGAGTTAATTGATATTGAAACACTTTTGGCCTTGGACCGAGCTATTATAGTGGCCGTTTAATTTTAATGTTTTACCCACATTTACCTGTGTTACATTCGCTTTCATTGCGCGGTTTCGTAACATTTGAGGCAGAAACACCAACATGCTAACAGGCGTAAGCAAAACGCATTGTTCTATATTACATTGTGTAGTAGATCAGGTAAATATTCATCTATACTAATATTATAAAGCTGAAGAGTTTGTTTGTTTGAACGTGCTAATCTCGAGAACTACTGGTCCGATTTGAAAAATTATTTCGGTGTTAGATAGCCCATTTATCGAGGAAGGTTATAGGCTATATATCATCACGCTACGACCAACAGGAGTGGAGCCACGGGGGTGAAACCGCGAGGCACAACTAGTCTAAATATATATACGATTCAAATACAAATACATTTCTAAAAGAAGACTAAGACTGAAGTTTAATAAATGTTTAAGTTTGATTAGTGAAATGGAGTATTAATGTAAATAATCTATTATTTCTAACAAAGAGAAAACATTTATTCAGAGATTAAGTGGAATAAATGTTAAGACAGTACAAAGCAAAATAAGAAAAAGAAAACGTATCTAATTGTTTTATAAATTCGACTCAAAGAGCTTCTCAAAGATATCTATTTGGAATAATAAAAATACAAGTTTGTTATTGCCCTGGTAATTGGTATAAAATCTAGCCCGGAGCAAGATATTTATCTTTCAGATGGATATATTAGGACGTTTATTACAAGCTGGTAGTTATTTTAAAAATATACCTGAGCAATAAGGCCGTTCCCCGAACCCCGGCACTCTAATGAGGGAGTTTCTCATCCTGTTGTATATTGGCTCACTTTGTACGTTATTTTTATCAGGTATATGTATTTGAATTGCCGTGTGCTTTTTAACCGACTTCAAAAAAAAGGAGGAGGTTATCAATTCGGCCGGTATATTTTTTTTTTTTTTTTATGTATGTACACCGATTACTCCTAGGTTTCTGAACCGATTTACGTGATTCTTTTTTTGTTCGATGCGGGATGGTGTCGAATTGGTCCCATAAAAATTTTATTCGGATAGGCCCAGTAGTTTTTATTTTATGAGCATTTTTGTCTGTAGGTATTTGTAAATTTTGCAAGTGCAAGTTTGAAGTCGGTTGTTTTTAACGCAGTTATCACTTGTTCATACTTTTTGTTATTTTATTTTTAAAGTCGCTATCACGGTTTAGAGCAATCTTTTGATGACTGAATATGTTTGGGACGTGTTGATTTTAAATTTTAGCATTACTGTTGAAATAAGTAGCTAAAATATGATTAAGAGCTGATTTTTCAATCCCTGGTTAAAAGTTACCCGTCCAATAAAGTATTACACAATAATATTAAAATGTGACCTGTAAACTGTCAATTGCCGGCAATAAGAATACATTTTGAAATGGTAGTTTCATACGTTATTCGACGAATATGTTTTAACCATGCATTGAAAAATTAGCCCTTAATATTTTAAAGAAAAGAGACAAAAATACTCTTAATGAGATAGTTTTAAAGTTAAAATGTTTTCTTTCTCAGCGATATAGGAACGGGAGAACTTGTAAAGTTCGCTAAAAGGTTTCAAACGAAATGCTAATGAATATTAAACTTAACGTGGAAGTGTTATGTAGTTAGTATTCAGTTAACGATTAAGTAATTTGTTATGTGTAGTCTAGACTGTATATATTTTGTAGGGCTCTTGATGTGTTTAGATGGAGAATTCAGAGGTCGTGGGTTCGATTCCCCTACAGGGCAAATATTTGTGTGTTAATATAAGTATTAATTTAAAATTATATATGTAATATGTATGTTTATCAGACATCTGGTTTCCATAACACAAGCGAAAGCTTAGTATGGTATTAGATCGTGCCGTGTGTGAAAATTGTCCTGACATATTTATTTATTTATATGATAAATGCAATAGGTAGAGTGTTTATTAATATATTGTACTTTATTTAAATAATGCCTTTAGTCATAGATATAAATATTATGTTTCCAGCATAAAAAATAGATTACAGTCTATCTATACCTCCATGACAAATGTTATAAAGCTCGGTTGAAACTTCATTCAATCTATATTTACTTTTTATTTATATAAAATAAACAATTTTCCTTAATAAGGTATTATTTGAATTTGTAATTTGCTGTTGGCGTTCAAATAATTAATCTTTTGTGTCGTATTGTTTATGCGCAAATAGGACAATTAGCGTCTTTTGAAAAATCGTAGAACAATTAATTAAACACAAAAGACTTGCACTTGAGTGAAATGCACTCAGCTGTAATTGTTAATTATTTTTACACAAATGGGAAATTGTTTTAAGATTATTTTTAATAATTGCTAAGTATTATAGGTTAGATACTATTAGGTTAATATTAAAAAATGAAGAATCTTTATATATGTACCTACATAAATAATGGTAATTATAATCCTATCCTACAAATATTGTTAAGTTTGAGAGGATATGTTATGGGTGTATGTTTGTTAATCTTTCACGAAAAACTACTAAACCGATTACAATGAAATTAAGCACACATATAGAGGGTAACTTGGATTAACGCATAGGATAGGTTTTATCCCGGAAATCCCACGGGAACGGGAATTATGTGGATTTTTCTTTGAAAACGCGGGCGAAGCCGCGGGCGGAAAGCTAGTGCTATATAATCTTACAAGCAGTCTCTTAGTACGTAGTAGTCTTTTTGTATATTAACAAAGCCCAGATATTTACGAATAGTGTAATAAACGTTTTCTATCAATTCCATATTACGATTTAGGCATTCATAGAAATGATCACGAAGGAATTTTCTTTCACCGAAAGGCGACCAAGTTACATTACAGTCATTATATAACAAATTCTCACAGGAAACTCTCGCTTAACAAAACCCAGACAATGTTTCCAAGATACATCTCTCGAATAAAAGACAAGAACTGTTAACAGTCCTCGCTAATTTCACCCAAAGGGTAATTTCAGCCACTTGCTCTTAATTACAGGACACAATAGACCTCGTATCAAAGGATCGCAGATAAATTAACAATTAACGTGAAGTTAGTTGCGCTTCCGAGTGTTACTTGCAAAGGCTGTCGCAACTGAATAATGTTCTCACAGTTATTCGTGTTAATTACGCTGTTTCATGCAGATTTTAGTTGTTCGATTTGCTGCTAATTGAGATGTAGCGAGCTATTTTTATGTTTGTTGGTTTGGAAGGCCTTATTTATATCTTTTAGTATTAATCTACTAACCTTAATGTTTAATGCACGAAATGTGACTTCAACGGTGAACAATCGGTTTGAAATTGAAAATTATTCATGTACCTACTTAAAATTAATAAAAACTTTTAAAATATACATTGACGTAGGTATATTAGCGCTAAGATTAAACTCTAGGTACATACCTGTTACCACGTTGCGTATCACTTGCATGTTTAAGAGAATTAAAGATTTAACAAAATATAACACAAAATGGAACTAAGTACGTCACCACTTCAGTAGAGCCAGGCACACTACGTCACAAATACTTGATTCACATAATCAGTGCTTTTGAAAATACGAATGAATTATAACAGCACACGATCCACGCGTGACAACCGCGACAGGCGAAAGACGACGTGTTTTTGCGACTACCCTCACTCTGGCTGAATTGAACACATCGCGTCACTAGCTACCCTCAATATATTAATTATTTTTGTTCTACTACGAACAGCAATGTTATTAAAAAGTAAACAATAAACAAGATTTAAGTATCCTGTTGTAATACAACACTTCTAAACTTCACTTCTATTAAATTCAAATAAAATAAAAAAATTGAATTAAAAATATATACATCCTGAAATTCCACATCAAAACTTATACGTTACATTGCATGAAATAACGTGCTACTTTATCTAGCGTACCCATATAATATATTATGTATAGTTGGAACTATAGCTACAATCTGCCGACGCGTTGTCGCAAGATTACGTTCGAGAGACGCTCGATGAAGTGTCACTATCTAATAACATTGTGCAGTAGCGTGCACATTTCGCTTTTATTCCGTTGGAATTACACTCCCGTTGCACTTGCAGTTTTTATGTAATGTAACGATTTTGTTAGGTCTCAGTGTTTGAAAGGATGTTGGGAACGGGATTTGCTGAACTAAATATAAAGTAATAATAATATGATTTACCTACTCAGGAAATTAGGAACTGAAATGATTAGTTTTAAACATCAATTCAACAGATTTTATTCTAGTTAGGAATGATGTATTCATCTTTCAACGCGTCGAAATTTTCACAAAAGTTTCAACGAATATACAAGTAGATAATTTAAATTTTCAATTACCATCTTTAAAGAAATACACACTTTTTTAAATCTTGTGGTATCTATTATGCTCAGATAAACGTTTTACATCGTACAAACGTTTCTTATTTCTTACTAATGTTCTGAACAACTCGAAATTTCTTCGTCGTTGTTTTGACCCCGCAAATTGCTTCCCTAATTCTATGAAACTGGCCTGTAAATTTAACAACTTTAACTGAACTCAAGGAAATAAACACGTCTAGAACAGCGCATGTTTCTGGATTCTACAGTCTCTGCAGGGTCGTATAGATATATTACTATAGTGCAAGCACGTAGGTCATGTAGTTGGTTTATGTTAGAGAATTATTTGAGCAATGGTGTAAGTTTTGAATGCGAGTTCCGGGTGTACGTTGTTTTGTATGTATTATGTGATGGTATAAAGTTTTATTAACTGGGAGTTCTTGTGGGAGACATTATAATGTCTTCTCTATACATAGTTCTCTGAAACGGCTGCACATGTTCTCATGAAATTCTGAGAATCGACCCACATATATTTTTCATATTCCTAAGTGATAAGAGTAACGCAGAACAACGTTTGGCACAGCCTTTATTTTTTATATAGATAAATAACATAATTTAATTTAATTCATATTATAAACGATTTTCAATAAATTATAACTGCGTTAAAAACAACCGACTTCAAACTTGCACGTTTGCAACATTTACAAATACAGACAAATATGCTCATAAAATAAAAACTACTGGGCCTATCCGAATAAAATTTTTATGGGACCAATTCGACACCATCCCGCATCGAACAAAAAAGAATCACGTAAATTGGTTCAGAAACCTCGGAGTAATCGGTGTACATACATAAAAAAAACATACCGGCCGAATTGATAACCTCCTTCTTTTTTTGAAGTCCGTTAAAAAGTAAATATTTAACGTAATAAAAGCAATTTCCCGTATCTTGAAGCATAAATAAGTAAGGATCATGAATACAAACAAGATTTAATAGTATTTTCTGCATAAAAAGATTGTAACATCATATTAGTTTTCAATATTATAAGCTACACCTAAGCGATCTTTTCTGTTGATTCGCGAGGGATTTGTATCCCTCTCAAAACTGTTTACAAAGTGCTTGATTTTGCCCGAGTATTATTTTATTCTGATACTAAATATTTTTTAACAGACTTTAACGCGATTTATCTTTACTAATATTAAAAGCTGAAGAGTTTGTTTGTTGGTTTGCTGGAACGCGCTAATCTCAGTAACCACGAGTCTGATTTGAATAATTATTTCACTGTTAGATAGTCCATTTATTGAGGAAGGCTGTACCATAGTTTTATATTATCTGTGGCTTTACATTGTCATGTCTGATGTCACCTACACTATCACCTTTAGAAGCAGAGCAATACGGGTAAAACTGTGGGGCACAACTAGTTCATTATACAAAAATCCATATTTAATATTTTAAATGCGAAAGTAACTCTGTCTGTCTGTCTATTACTCAATCACGCCTAAACTACTGAACCAATTTTCATGAAATTTGGTATGGAGATATTTTGATACCCGAGAAAGGACATAGGCTACTTTTTATCTCGGGTAAATGACGCAATCCCGGAAATCCCACTATGCGGGTTTTTCTTTGAAAACGCGGACGAAGCTGCGGGCGGAAAGCTAGTCTGTCATAAATTCAATAAAGTGACCTAACTAAAACACGTATTCCTTACAATTCATATGAATGTAGATAAGACATAGAAATGCCATTACGTGTGAAAGTTTACCGATTAAGGAAACAATGTTTTGTAAGACCTTCGAGATGGTTTCGAGATGTCTCGTCTTGAATAATTCATTCACTGTTCGTATTGCGTTCGCAAAATGTCATTTCGTTTCATTATAATGGACGTACCCTGAATTAGATTGTGGTGAAAATACTTTTTTCGAAATGTATTGTAAATTGCTTGTAAATTGTTACTTTGTGTTGTTCTCGTTGATTGACATTGTGGAGTTTTGCATTATTTAGTCTTACTGTGGGTAGCGTTTAGCTACTATTATGTATTCTGTGCTATGGGCTTGTAGCTGTCTGTGTGTCTGTGTGTCTTGCACTGACAATGGATAAATCGCTTTAATTATCTATAATCTATAATATAAAAATGAATCCCAAAATGTGTTGGTAAGCGCATAACTTGAGAACGGCTGAACCGATTTCGTTAATTCTTTTTTTATTATATTTCTTGAAGTACGAGGATGGTTCTTATGTAGAGAAAACGTAAATATGTACCACGGGCGAAGCCGGGGCGGACTGCTAGTTTTTTATAAATCTGAAGTAAAATTAAAAGCACTGGAAGATATATTCTATTAACATATTATACTCGTTTAACTATTGGTCGTTAGGTAAGTACTTTGTTTTTCTGTAAATTTACTTAAAAAAAATTTATCAGCTTTTAAAAATGTAAAAAAGGATTTATTTTAAATATTAACGCGTAACTAAATTTCCATATAAAAATATTGTAGTTTATTCCTTTATGCTATTGAACTATCATAGCTTTGATAGAGCGTTTTAGAAAATGTTTGTTATTTCATGCGTTTATATTTGATCGATATTTTAAAAACGTTTTACAATAATTTTGTACGAGAGTATTATTTTTTTTTTACGACTTCAAAAAAAGGAGGAGGTTATCAATTCGGCCGGTATGTATTTTTTTTTTAATGTATGTACACCGATTACTCTGAACTGAACCGATTTACGTGATTCTTTTTTTGTTCGATGCGGGATGGTGTCGAATTGGTCCCATAAAATTTTTATTCGGATAGGCCCAGTAGTTTTTATTTTATGGGCATTTTTGCAAGTGCAAGTTTGAAGTCGGTTGTTTTTAACGCAGTTATCACTTGTTATTTTTATAAAAATATTCTGTTGGTGATACATTTTACCTAATCCTGTAGTGTTTCAAAAGGTAACAAAAGTGGGCATATTAAACACCAACCGATGTATTAACAAGTGATAACTGCGTTAAAAACAACCGACTTCAAACTTGCACTTTGCAAAATTTACAAATACCTACAGACAAAAATGCTCATAAAATAAAAACTACTGGGCCTATCCGAATAAAATTTTTATGGGACCAATTCGACACCATCCCGCATCGAACAAAAAAAGAATCACGTAAATCGGTTCAGAAACCTCGGAGTAATCGGTGTACATACATAAAAAAAAAAAAAAAAAAAAAAAATATACCGGCCGAATTGATAACCTCCTCCTTTTTTTTGAAGTCGGTTAAAAAGGTGATTAAAATTTACATACTAACAAATTTATTAATTTAATTTAGCAAAACCATTTCGAATGGTTATTACGGTTACAATGGTTCATATAATATCGGTTACGGTACCTTAGGGGACCTCTGAGGGTCTCTAAATATATAGGTATAACATAAACCTTGCTTCGATTGTATCTTATCTTTAATATATACCCTGCAAGGGTCCGTCCAGAGGTCGTTATGTCTTTTGATATAGGATTTATGGCATGCTGACGCAAATTGTATAGCAGTTAGTGTTTTTAATTATGTTAATTTATTTTATTTTTTGTCAATAGGTTGGATTTTAAATGACTGGAAATATTTCGCCTGATAAAAAGAGTGTTTTCTCGTAGAAGTAGGTATAATATGTACTAGTTGCTTGTCTCGGTTTGAGGGTTCACACAGAATAGAAAAAAAAAAGCGAAATCTCACCTATGTCACTCAGGATTACGAAAACCTACATACAAGATACATATTTATTTATTACTTACTTACATACTTTATTTTTGTAAAATAATTTGAAAAACCATATTGTAGGTTGATTTCATTCGTTAGAATCATTCAAAATTCCTAAGCTAAAATTGTTTTAGCATACCATTCGTATAATAGATATATGAATTGTTTGTTTGTTTATCTATGGTCTAGTTTTGATAGCACGAGCTTTGCTTAGTTAGGGACGTAGTTTGAGCTCTGTGTGGTGTGTTTGAGAATGTTTATATTTACTCATATGTTTTGGTTTTGTTTGTTCATAGAAATGCATATGTTTTGCTTGTGGTAAAACTATTCAATTGTGAAAATACAGATAGACTAGACAAGTTTATGTAAATATGAAATGATGTTTGTAGATATTACAACGAGAGTTCAAAAATGTGTATTTATTGTTTTGAACCATAGTTGTAACAACGTCTTAATTTCTTCATAGATATTATTATAAGTACGTTTTTACTCATTGAATTTTGTAGCTGCGATAATTTGTAAATAATCACGATTTCTCTACAAAGAAATAAAGTACGTGTGTTATTGCATACAAAAATAATTATCAGGCATGTTAATAAGTTTTATTCAGGTACAATCCTTAAGTAAAAGCAGCTAAAAGGATGTAAAGTATACTACAAAAGTATAGGGTCAATGTACCACTAGCTGACCAAGCGCCAATACATGACCAAAATTCAAATATACGCGCCAATTAAGAAAATACGGCAGCCCCAGATGATAGTTTATTGTTTTTTCTATAAAGCAACATCATCTATAAAATAAAAACAAACCTTGCTGCTATTGGTCAGAAATATTGACATTTTTTCAACACGAAGATGTAATTAAGTAGGTAATCACATTTTTTACTAAGAGTTTTTTATCGGGAGTTGATTGGGAAATATTAATTTATCTTGAATGTAATCTAGACACGCGGCAGCGTGTCAAGCCGAGTTCAAGCGAAGAGAACTGGCGAGCAGCAGCCGTGTGTATATTTACACGAACCATTTCGAGCCACTTTTCACCCCCTTATAACTCGAAAACTATTTAAGTTATATAAACCAAATTTGGTACATATCAAGAGGACCTCAAGATAAACAAGAACCTTAAATTTCATAAATACAGATTAAACAGTTGCGTAGATATTAATATCCAAAAATCGCAATTTTTAAGACTGACTGACTTATAGACATATACAAAACCTAACCCACTTCCAGATGACCTAGAAAGTTCAAATTTTGTAATCAACTAGGTAATAGTGAGTGTACAAAGGAAAAAATCAGAAAATACTGAATTTATTTGTATTTAATTTTTTTTTCAATGACATAAATTTTGTTTGTATGGAAAAATGGAAAAGTTTAAAAAAAAAGAAAATAGTATATTCACCTTACTAGTCTTAAAAAATAGATCAAAACTAATCAATGGCCGAAAAAAATTTTGAAATCCATCAATAAATGACTGAGATATAGATTATTGAAGTTTACATATTTTAGGACGAAACATCTGTAGATTCGAAGCGCCTAGGCCTCTGACATCACACTCACTCGCTAGTATCGCTAGGGCGGATTACTTCGATTGCATGATTTCTTTATTCAAAACTGTTATTAAACGTAAAATAAAAGAAAATTGTAATAAAAATATTGCCTTTATTGCTCATACAGTTAAAAATAATATATAATTTTACATATTCACATTTATTTATTCTTTATTTATGAGTGTTTAGTTTAGTTTTAATTTCAGTGTAAATAAATAAATAAAATCTTTATTTTGCTTTAAACATGGTATTCAATGGTGATACAATTATATTAATAAAGCACAAACATGTTTAGCCAATACAAGCATGCAAAAATAATTACCATAAATGGTGTAATGGAAGAAGGCTTCGTCGAAGGTCGAAATGATTTAATTTGCGTAATATTAATATGAGTGAAACATCTTTAGGCGCGTTTAGAGTAAAATTTCAAGATCGCGTCATGGCAATACCGTAACGTCATGGAGTAAGGCGACGATTCTTCTACAACGATCTTTGCATCTTGGTAATAGTGTGTGAGAGCACGCTTAACATGAGCATTAACTTAAACTGACCATCCGTTCAAAACCTGACATTGGCAGAATCCGTCCTCACTAGGATCGGGAATTGCCATTTGAAAAAAAGAAGAAGAAGAAGAATAGTGTGTGTACAAATTCACGCTGGATGTTTAGAAAATCATGTAATCTTTTAAACAGAAAACGAGTTTAAAAAATTGCAGATAATGACGGGGCAATGTGCGCTGACATTCATAACATACAAGAAAATATAGAAAATAATACTAAACAAACCATACAGAGAAACCGCAAGAAAAAAAAATCGTATATAAAAAGTATTATATTTATAAAGTAAATCAAATTTGCAGAGTAATTTTCTGTACAAAAAGTAATGATATCCCACCAAAAACATAAATGTAAAAATTGGAGCCGAGTTCAATCGTTGACTTACCTAATTTGCCAAAAAAAAGAAATGAGATCTAAATGTGTGCCAAGTTCTGCAGACAGTCCAGAAATTTATTTACAAAGATGTATTAAGTTCTTAGGTTGACTGAAAACTCAATTGTTTTATTTTCCCTTAGAGAAATATAACTTTTATTCCAAAATATAACATTTTTAATTTGAATAATATAATTATTTTCACAAAGCAAACAACTAATGACCTATTGAACCCCATAATTTGATGAGGCTAGTTTTACATAGGTACTGTTTATATTTTGTGAGGTTCTAAAAACTAGCCTCATCAAATTATGGGGTTCAATAGGTCATTAGTTGTTTGCTTTGTGAAAATAATTATATTATTCAAATTAAAAAAGTTATATTTTGGAATAAACATTGTTCTCTAAGGGAAAATAAAACAATTGAGTTTTCAGTCAACCTAAGAACTTAATACATCTTTGTAAATAAATTTCTGGACTGTCTGCAGAACTTGGCACACATTTAGATCTCATTTCTTTTTTTTGGCAAATTAGGTAAGTCAACGATTGAACTCGGCTCCAATTTTTACATTTATGTTTTTGGTGGGATCGATTACTCTTTATATTTTTTGTTATAGGCATAATGTTGAACCATTCTATTATAGACTTTCGGCTTCATTTTTGGCATGAACAGTTTTTCATGATTTTTAGCGGCCTGGTTATCTTTTGGAGCAACAAAAACAATTTTTCGCCTATTGTTGACCAGTATGGTCAGCTCTTGGTTCTTTATATTTTGCTAAGAAAGACTTGCTTTTTTTTGTGCTTATACCTAATTTAACAAACCATATAAGCCGTCTAAGTCCTATTCCAACACCAACAATGCATCTCGAATCAACATCAACTTCAGTTAGTCATTTCCTTGAACCTCCTTCGCCCAAATTAGTAGATTTAATAACTAAAATGCAACAGCAAATAAGCCCAGCTTTTGGCAAACATTCTGATTCTCCGTTAAAAAAGAAGACTGAACGCTTGCCCTTTGCTACAACTTCCAAGAAATGGCAAGACTACTGGGTGTCGAAGGAAAAAGAGAAAGAAGAAAAGATTGTATGATACGTAGGTATAGTCATTAAGGATTAATAACAGTATTATAAGAATGATTTATAACATTTAATAAAATAAACTTCAATATAAATACAGACTTTTTTTTTATTAAACAAAACTAATGTTCGAAGAAGGACATTTTGTCCATTTTGAAAATGGTCAACTTTTAGAGCAATGATGGTCAGATATTGGTGATCAGTGGTCAGGTATTGGTACTTTTAGCAGAAGTAACTTTCAGAGTAGTTTTCATAAAACCTTTAAAGGTTATCAAATTGATACTAAGAACAATAGTTGCAGTGACTATTCAATTATCTGTGTCCCAAAAATAACAATGAACGTAAAACAAATAACCCGTTTTTTATATATAGCTAAAGATAAAACCGCTTAAATGGTCAACTAGTGGTACATCAACCCTATATGCACTTGACAAGCTCAGTGCAGTTATCGTGATCTCAACTTGGCGAGAAGTTACACCTCCAAGGGATTTTATACTCTATGAATCGAGTTTATTACGACAAGATAACTTATCTATGAGTTTCCTCTCTCTATAGTTATAAAGTTTAATAGTGGCTTTATTTTTATGAGGTAAATGATACCGGTTTCGTGGTACAGTTTAAACGTGTAAAATCGGATGAGTCTTAGGTTATTGATCGAGAAATAAAATAGTACAGAAGACTTATTAGTCATCGGGAAAATTTTAAAGAAAATTAATCAGTTTTAAATAATGCTCATTACATAAATACGGGAGCATGTTGCAAAAAATTATCCTACAAGAGAGCGTCACGTATCTCATCATACGTACCTACGTGTTATGCATGCTGCGTCACGCACGCATAGGGTTAAGTACCATATTAAATATCACATACTTAATTACTAAAGACAGATTCAGAAGAGTAAATTCATATGTGGGTATATGTTTAAGATATTATGTATTTACTACTAATATATTAAAACCTATATTACCCCTTGTATTTTTCACACAGTGCCACTTCTTGCAAGATACGCAGTTTTTATGACGCTATTAAGATGTAATAAAATAAATAAGTAGACATTATCACTTCTGTAACATTACACTGAAGTCTCTGCATCTGTCAAGCAATATTATCGAGATGAGTATCGTCAAATAGGCGTTAAGAGATGGCAGCGAGCCAAAACCCGGCACCTGTTGTCAGATACTCCTCCTGGCGCATTTACTTGAGATAAATATTTATTTCCAACGATACTGGGTCAATTTCTAGGCCAGCTGCTATCGCTGAGTTGTTGTAGGTCTGTTAATTGGGTTTTGTAGCTCTGGCAGGACAGAATGAAATATAGTTTCTGTATTTGGACAAAGGTGGTTGTTTATTTAACATTATTGTTAGAGTAAAGAAACTATATATATTTATTACCTTTGATTTCGTAGTGATAATAATTTTTTTGATAAGAAAATTACACGAAAAATATTGAATTACCTAGCCATAAATTACATGAACAAAATATTAAGAAAACTTGATCACCATTGACATTGAATATAGCATTGCTTATCAGAAAATCTTTTATTGCTTTTAAAAGGGGAAAATAGTAAACCTAAATTGAGTATAGCCTTGTAAGGAATGATTGAAATCTGTTTTATATCAGAAACTAAGAAATAGAGCGATTGTCACGATTCTATCGTATTTTATTGACTATAAGTCGATACGGAGATGTCAGATAAAAGCAATTCGTTCGGGACGTCATTAGTTTTGTACCGTATTATAGGAGCCTTTGATCTGCGATGTGAAAAATACGCTTATATTTGGGCAAACGCTTTTTATTCTATAATTTGGGAATCATTTAACAATAAAATTATTAAAACTAACATAAAGGTAGAATTAAATACATAAAAAAATGTATTTTAACTTATTTACTTATGTTGAAATTTTCGTTGTAAAACAATAAAAGATTGTAAATTATAAGATGTAAACTACACCTTACCGTAAGTGCTCGTCCTATCTCCTGACCTTATAAAGTTTCCATCTAGATAATATATTATATTAAACCCTCATTCCTTACCGAGATTTGTTTGTCAAGCCGCTTGATTGTATCTCTGATCCGAGGACAAATGAGAAATGTTTGAAGATGTGAAAAAAAAAGTTATCTGTCAATGTCACTTTTCCCGCCTTTTCGCGTTACCTGGTAATGTCAAGTTTCGCATTGCAGAGGTTTTAGCGCGCTAATTCGACCGTGCGATTTTATCTATGGTCTCTAATGTGATTAGTTGAGAGTCGCAATTTAGACAAAGGCCAATCAAAGGCCTTCGAAGTAATGTTCAGTTGGTTCTATTTTAGTTGTGGCGTGTAAAAGAAAGCTTATAGGAGCTATCGATTTTGGTATTGGTTGTTATCTGTATTCTGTATATTATAATTTATACTCTTATCTCTTATAAACTCAATTTAAAACATTGTTTAATTAATAAACAATTGAATTTAAAAACTCTTTGACAATTTAAGTCTCGACAGATTTATTCTCTACTTTGTAAAAATGATTCAGCGTCCGGAGCGTTGGATTAAATATAAGAAGCAGAATAAATCCTATAAAACTGTAAACAATACAGAGATAGTCACGCGGATTATCCTCTAAAGCGATTGTAATACTTAATAAGATTTCGCATCGTCTCTCTTGTAGAGAAACAGTTGCTGTTGATGGACTTTTCGAAATTGAAATTACATTCAATGAAGTTTCATTTCCTCATTGAATGGTCCAGTCGAGATCCAATTTTCTCAATAAATAACGTCTATTAAGGAAACACGACACAATATAAGTACACTCGGGAGTTGAAAGAATGCACGTTATTTGTCTTTGCAACGGGTTTGCGTTTTAATCTAGTGGTTAAAGTTTAATCAAGTAAATTATTGTTAGGTAATTGTGTGATTTGTTAAATGAGAGGATTTTATTTAATTTATGTTTGAAACTTTGTATAGACATCGACGATTTATCAGAACAAACCTTCATTGAATTCAGCTTAATTTTAATAAAATGGTTTCATGATTGACATATCATCTCCGGCATTCTCCGTATCTTGACCGTGTTCCTCGATAATTGAAAAACATTTAAGAGGTTCATTTCATATCAGTATAGTGTAATTTAAAAAAACAGTACCTACACAGGTTAAAATAAATAATACAAATATAAATTCAGCTGCGTAATATTTCATAAGTAAAACATTAAAAACAATTCTTGGGCTATGTAAGTAGAACAACGCAATTCATTGTACATAATTCATACAAGTAATTCTTTAATACATTGTGTACTTAATTAAAAATACGTACACAATAACATCCAAAGAAATAGCACAGGTTTTGTACCGCGCTATAGCATATAATTATAAGGTAAATAGTAAGGGTAAATGTTGTACAGCAATGCCAGATTCTGGCGTCACAGCTCTTTTCATAATCTTAACGAGATTTTAAATGGCTTTATTGTGTGAAGCAAAAGGAGTCGTGAAGCTTTGAAATAAGATTCGGTTAGCTTTGCAATAGGATAACGTGAATAGGGAGGGTGGGTGTTTTGCGAAGTATTAGGTACATAGCAATGTGTCGTATTTTTTTTAGAAGATTGTGGTTTTTCGTTTATATTAAATGTCTGTTATTTGGTAAGAAACATTGCAACTTATTTATCAATTTAGTTTTCATTGACAAATTTTATCTCAATGTGAGGTGTTATACAAATTACAATTACAATTAATCATATAAATTTCTCGCAAAAGCTATATTTTGAGGTTGAGAGTATTTTTAAATTTATTTTTTATGTGAATCACAAGCGTATTAAGTATATTGTTATTATAATTCATAATACATTCACGATTATACACCCAACGGAAGACAAAAATTAACCCGACCTGAACCTTTATAAGCAGGGTTTCACTAACGGATCCGTAGCTAATACGCAATAATAAACTTTGGAGTTTAAATTAATATAATTTTATAATAAACAAACTTCTCTTTTCCGCAGGTAAGCAATTATGAGTGAGGAGCTCTAACTAATTACAAGTTAACTTGCAAAACAACGAAGGCTTCAGGGGTGAGTCGGTTTCAATTTTATAATATCCTGTTTAGAATTTGTAAGTTCGGCGGGCTTGTGATAGATTCATGTTTTTGACACTAGTTGTAGTACCTTAATATTTAGGTTGATTGATTCAGGGTTACATTGGAGAATGATACATTTTAATGCCTTTAGTTACGTTACCCATATTTATTGTGTAGTATTCTATCTCTAACAATTCCATCTACATTACATCTCATAAAACTATTAGTGTTTCGCTAATTATACCAGGATTTGTACATAATAATGATAAATTATAAATGCGAAAGTAACTCTGTCTGTCTGTCTGTCTGTTACTCAATCACGCCTAAACTACTGAACCAATTTTCATGAAATTTGGTATGGAGATATTTTATATTATACCCGAGAAAGGACATAGGCTGCTTTTTATCCCGGGAAATTGACGCAATCTCGGAAATCCCACGGGAACGGGAACTATGCGGGTTTTTCTTTGACTGCGCGGGCGAAGCTGCGGGCGGAAACCTAGTTACTTATAATACTCATATTATTCTCAAAACATATTGGAACAAAAGTATCCTTTTCTAAACGAACTCATTCTAAGCGTGTCGCTAAAAGCAATAAGATTACCAAATACGAGAATCACGTATGCCCTGTCCTCTCTAGCTGGAAATAATTGAATCTACGATCAGTTTGTACGTGTGAGCGTCGCTGATCATAAGGCGATTACGGTGACGTCATCGATGTAGTGATCGGAAGGTTATGTAAGTTACAATGTCCTGGACGTCGGAAAAGAGCGGAGTTTGTTGCCGGTTCTTCTCCGTAGAAACTGCTTTTCTAATCGGTGGTACATGGTTAAACTATGTTATGACGATTCAGTGCTTCTAGAAGAAGTCTTATTGAATAAATAAATGTTTGAGTTTGAGTAGGTTACATATATATATCAGGCGACGCGTCTGCTCCGTTACCTCGTCGTATTTTATATTCTTCATCATTAGAAAGAAAGAAAACGTCTTTATTACCAAAAACCATTAATGGAATACACGATTTAAACTTCATGTAATGAATGGAAATAGTCTCAGCTAAATGCTATACGAAAAATGATCCAAGCGCTGATTTACAGACTGGTGAATTAATTGAGGTTTACCATATCACCATGTTCATTAATTTATTATTCAACGATGGATTGGTGTGACAATGGTGTTATATGTTTAAAAATTAAATGGATGATTACAAATATTTCAGTCACGATATTTTACTTGTTATCGAAATTAAAATCTTTATTTGGGTCTTTAAAGTAAAGTAATATGTTAAATATTACGCAGATAAAGAGGTGAGCAAATTGCGCTCGCAAAGTAGCTCGTTATTATCTTATGAAAATAAGTGTGCTTAAGCGTGATGTAATCTTCGAGCGTGTAATCTAGCTTATCGATTATAGAAATCGTATAACCGTTTAAGGAAATTCTTAAAGCATTACTTTCTTAATTTATTCGCATATAAATAGGTAGGTATAGTTTTAATTTACTCTAGTGGAAATTAATTAAAACGCCCGCATTAAGTCTTTCGAAGTGAACACAAAATGAATAATTACGCAGTACATAACAAGCATACACAAGGCACATGCACATACCATCTGCTAAGACTTAAAACATGATTTTAACATTCATGAAATGAGTGCGCATTTAAATACACGGCGGAAGTAAAATGACAGCGTCGACTCGTACTCGGTAGCAAATTTAAAAGGCAAAATCGGACTCCCATGAATATTCACCTGGAAACCGCAGCGAGCCTGCTGAGTGCTGACGTCACTGCACTTTTGTTTTAGCGCGATATTCACTTCCTTTTGTGGGAAACGTAGATGAATTGCGAAGAAATATCAAACTTGACAGGCCACGTAAGTGGTGTGAATGTGAATTGTGAGGTAAAGGTTACAATGGTTGTTTGGAAAGAAATAAGATAAGTTACTGTTTCTTTTGTGAAAAAAAGAACTAATAAATCTAACCGGATCGCAAAAAGATCACGACACTTTCTATGTTATTATAGAAATAGGAACGATGAACAAAACATTTGTTTATAAGCATTTATGTACTATGTAGTTTGAAATATATTTAATTAAAAAAAGTTTTAGTAAAAAAAGGATGAAAAATTATGACCCATTTGTTACATAGTAAAAGTATAACGACGGAAAACACCCTTCAAGAGATTCTATTGTAAACGATTGTTCACTGTAAAACTTCTCAGTATTGTTCAACGTAAAAGTTGGAGACATTTTTTGTTGAATTTTGTGCGTGTACTTATAACACAATCCTCAAAATGTTCTTTTCAAGGTTTAAATACGAATCTCTTTTATAAATAATCCTTTTATATTTATTCTTTCTTACTTCAAGTAATTTCAGAGTGTACACAAAAAGTTGTACAACACGATTCGAAAAAGACAGAAAGTTTTTTAATTAATAAATGTTTTAGTTCAAATTTTACAAGCTTGGTTTTATTATTCACTATAATAGTATTTATGAAACAAAAGGTTTATACAAGATTGTTGCTTTATTGGAAGCGCATTACGAGCAATGTAATTAATATGAATTAATAGAGCGCAATAAATCTGTATACGCCGCTCCATAAACTCCATCAATCTCCGTCTCGTTAATCCCATTAGATGAATGTATTAACGCTTCCGTTTGTGATAAATGTATGCTTGGACGATCAATTTCATATGTTTTATTATTACTTATTCTGTATTAGTTTGTATTTATATTTGTGGGGATTTACTTCTATTTGGAAATAAATCTAAATAAAAATCACCAGAAACATTCTCAGGTTCCTCTCCATTGATTAAGATTTAAGAAATGGTCAGGAAATAAATATTCGGTAATAAACAAAAGCTTATATTCAATTTTCTATGCTATATGAGATAAGACGTACTACGTATTTAATTTCTTTATCTATGTATCTCTACAAAGCCTAGCAAATATATCTAGTTAAGTACAACTTCTTACCAGTTAACAAAGACGATCTCACCTGCATCCAAACAATTTGAAACACGCGTCAAACCTGAACAAAGCAAACGGGAAACTTTGACGTAGCATGTTGTAGAAGCAGCTACGACGTGTAGAGACAATACTGGGGCCTTAGCCAAACGGCAAAACGCCAAGGAATAGAATACGCTATCGATAGAAATTGACATAAGCGTATGATGTTTTGCATAAGGATTCGGTCACCCTACCAACGACAACGACGACCACGAACAAAATTTTCATCCAGTCGCAATTAAATAAAATTGTGCAAAACACAATTAAAAATGAAATTTAAGAATTTCCTGTCGTATTGGTGTTTGGAAAAAAAATTTTTGAGATCAATGGATAAACAAACAGGTTTTTCATAGAAACGGTGGCTCCTAGAAAAAAATGTATTTAACCTTTTTTACAGATAATTAGATTATGTACAATTTTGGTTCAGGTGATTGTATGATAAACTTACCGTCTCGGCGAAAATCGCAAAAAACCCTATTTCTTTTTATTAATTGACCTCGAATTTTTTTATTCCTGAGTACCAGAATGACGGGAGATTTTAATATTGATTTTGAACAAATTTCGGCAAGATTGGAACTTTGGTCGTGGTCGTCTGCGTCGTTGGTAGTGTGATCGAACCATTACCAAAATGTCATGAGCTTAAGTCAATAATTAGCGTTAGCAGTTTCTATTCCATGGCGTTACGTACGTTTGTCTAAGGCCCCTGTTACACTATTCATATAATAGACACGCTACGCGCTTGTGCTACGATTGTAGCAATGTCTACGAGCTCGTAGCATGTTATCGGTATTGAATTATTCATTGAATTTGAAGAGAACGTTCTGTCTTAGGTTTAATATTTTAACATATTTGCTGTAAGAATTGTTTTAGAATATTTATCGCTTAAAATTTCCCCGATTTTAAAAGTCAAATTGATTTTCTGGATGTTCTTTTATTAGTCTGATATAACTTTAAAACGTGAGAAAGAATTGAAACTTCCATCGTGTGTAAAATTTCACGATGCTGTGCAAGTTTAAATGTTATTTTTGTGCGAAGTTTCATTGATTAAAATCCAATCTTTACTGTAATATTTTTCGTCAACTTTTTGAGTGAAAATATTTTTTACTGGTGCCATGGTTACTTGTCTCGATCACTGATAACATATAGACCTTTTTTCAATAATATATAATTAAAGAAACATTCGACACTTTAATTAGTAGTTTCACACTAATTAATATCGTATGTCTTTTGTAACTCTATCGCAGTTGCTCTACAAAGTTATTCAGTGAGGTGCTAATTATCGGTTGCTTGTTGTTGTAGTGTGGATAATGAGACCAAGTTCGGCATCAAAGACTCGGTAACAAGGTGTGACGTCACCGTCGCGGTAACTTTAAATAATTTGATAGAGCCAAGCGAGGAGACTGATAATAAACAGGCTTCTGCGTGAGAGTTCAACAATGCGATATTATTATGAAATTCTTAGAGGGTGAAATTCAAAATTCCAAACTGCGGTTGAAATTCCAGATCTAGAGGTAAGTAAATAAATTAGTTTTCTTATACAATACATGATACGAATAATTCGAAAGACTTCGTTATTTATTATCATCAGTTGTTTTAATACAATAAACAGTAGATTTCGTAGCTTTTGTCTTCGTGGAATCTCCCAGAACGAATAACTCTCTTTGTGTTCGTAGACGCTGCTACGGCACATAGCACCTCTACGGAGATAAATAGACTCACTCTGCGCTTTTCGTTCACGTATATTCTATTACGAGAGCATATTACTCGTTTAGTTCATATATCAGTGTTACGCTAAATCTAATATAGACATAAATTTAAATTTATAAACTTTCAGGAATTGGTAGTTTCATAGCAATTACAATTCTCGGTTCGTGAATAAAGTAACATTTTCCAATAGATTTTGTTAATATAAATGAAAAGACAAAGTTTAATTGGAACAAATGTAATCTTAGATTCCAATAAAAATAAAAAAAAAAACGGATTCTCTTCACATATTTTTGTTTTTCTTCCCCTATTTTTTATCCAATCAACATAATAGAAACCTCATTAATCTCTAAGACACAACCCTTAGTAACAAAGTTTGTCTACGAAACTTGAATAGTGGGTTATACAGGGAGGTGAGAACTCAAATGTCTTCGTTAACTACACGACAAGTATTGAGTTATGAATTATATGCTTCGGATACAGGCTAAGCACGTTGTACATTATATGGTGTAGCTTAGCGTTAAATTTGCATATAGATAGCTTCTTGGTTTAAGTTGTCTATTTGTGCATTTTATTTGATGTTATGATCCCACTTGTATAAGGGTTATAGGTTATGTTTTAAAATAGCATTATCGTGGAGTCGATATCAGTAAAAGGAGCAAACAATACCACATCAATAACCAATACATTAATCCTCTTTACATTCGAAGGCTTAAAAATAACATAACAGTGAATAAAATAAAATATTCTAAAAGGAAAACTGATCAAATAAATATGAAATTTTTCTTCAAAAAAAGAAACAACGATATTTTATTTCAATCAAAAAAAGTAACGATACCAATTAATTTAAAGAAACAGAAATATTCATTGCGAGCGGAGCAATCGCTAAGCCAAAAGGTTCTCCAAATATTATCTCGCCAAACTCGTATTTTGGTTTAATATTCCATCGCTAATAAAATATTTTATATCCGCCTACTGTGACAGAGTATGAAAATTACAATTAATGACAAACGCCAGGCGTCGCCGTGTAATTAAAGTGTAATTAAGGCCTCATAAATGTTATTTAAACGGTTTTTATTAGCAGCAGCGATCGACTGCGACTGACAGCCACTTTGATACCTCCATATTGTAATGATTAAAAATAGCTCTCAATTTTGTTCAATGGATTTTGAGCGCGACTTTATTAGCTTTCAAATTAAGTATCGATTTTATTTATTATGCGAGTAAAAGGTTCGATTGATCTTTTTATTTGATCCGTTGAACGTTTATAAAATGTTGAACGTAGTTTAATAATTAGAAATGTTATTTACCTACTGCTTTAGCCAAACAATATTTTCTTGTAAACTATTTAAGTCGATTAATGAATACGAATAAGATTAGAATACATCGCAGCTGATTGATATGAATAGTTTTACCTTGTCTAATTCAAAACAAATTATGTAGATATATTATGCTTTATGAACGTAGAAACTATTGAGGAATCTGTGGCTATAGGCAAATACTAGATGAAATTGCACTTAAAGTAATAAAAACAAAAGCTATCCACACATAGATGAACACACTTACAAATAGATAATCAAGTGACTGGAAATGTCTGTCACTGTTGGCTCACCTCAACCGCACTCAACGTTGAGAGCCCTCCACTGTCCCGACAGGTACGGGGTGCACGCACTAGGCTTAAAATATAGTTACATGGGGAGTTGTTTGGATGGTATAGTTATGTGGGTATGGATTGCACATGCTTTGCCATAACATGTTCAGAATGAACAAATCCCCTTTTAAAAAATAAAGATAATAAAAAAAAAACATGTTCAGAACATTTTGGCTTAGGTAACTTTTAGGTGTTTTTTCTAACAAGTAATGAAGTTCTATGGAAGTATGATCAGCGGAAGAGATGAAAAAGAAAAATATTTTTTATAATGACACACCTAAATCAATCATTTAGCAGAATTAATTTTCTATGCTGCATAAAATAAAATAAAAACCTACAACACAGTTGACAGATATATACTACGTACACATGTATCTGTATATTGTGCCTACAATTTGCGAACTTTGCAATAATAAACAAAGTTTACAAGTTCGATTAAACATTACATAATAAATAGGGCAACAAGAGTTGTTCACTGCTAACTATCTCTCGATCTCAAACGCACTTGATGAAATTTTTTTTGATAAAGTTTAAAAAGCGTTTGCCGATAACTTTAACAGGTATTTCAACAACATAAATATTATAGATTCGAAATTACGTAAGGCATTTTACATATACATGTGTGATATAGTTACATAATATTGTTTCTTCCAACCTGTGTTCGTCCACTGTTGGACGTAGGTCTCACCCATGGCACGAGCAAAATAAAGATCTATACGAGAAAAATAAAGATATTTGATTGGAGAGTTCGTTGGTAGTTTAACAAAGAAACGGTGATACAAATTTATTCGATAGTTTTTAACGTAAAATACTCTATACATTTTGGTTTTCTTTAATAATGAGATAACGTTAGTATAACATGAATGTAAAATTATTTTATCTACTCCTCGCTTGCGTCGAAAATGTGTAGGTATTATATTTCAGTATCGATACACCTTCATAGTCTAACTTCTACCTTCAGGGATACATGTACCAAAGTTCATTTTGTATTCTTGTTTACAATTTTTGCGACAACTTTATGCTTTAAATAGTTTTCAATGCTGTACAAGGAAAGTTTTTGAGTACGTTACGGCGTAAGAATGTTTGTTCTTATTCAGACGTCACTTTGAACTGTTTCATAACGGAAAATGCTGGTGTTTTTAAGGAAAATTAAGTCTGTAAAGTAAGGTTAGGTTATGCGTTACGTTTTAACTAGACTGATTTAACCAGACTCAGTAATTGGATTATGTTCTTCAAGTATCACTTGTAGAACATAATCCAGTATGTAAGCGTGTTTCTTTGTGTGATTCTTGGTGAATTTTAGAATGAGAACTATTGTAACGGCACATTTTTGGCTTCATTTAAGAAATAAAATTGTCTTAGTTTATAACAAACAGCCTCTTCTTATATTTATGAATTGTGATTTTAATGCCTCCATAAAATTAAGTACATCAATATTACTTTATTACCCCTCTTCCCTCATTTTAATGGTATCAATGCTTTTCAAACGTATATATTTATAAAAGATTAACAGCAAACTCTTGCCAAATATCCAACATTGGGTACCGAATGATTTTCTTTAGCCAATTTAATTGAAAGGCGAAGGCTTTGTAGTAAATGTAAATGTTGAAATTGAGTAACGGCAAACAAATCCCTTTCGTGAATATTTACTAAGATATAATCCTTTTAGGAATTCGTCTGAGAGATGCGCTTGAAGAAATTTGCGTAGGTTGTCGATGGAGCGGGGTGGAAAGGTATTGTTCGTAGCTTTTTACTTTCCTTTGATTTCATTGATGTGGATAGTCTTGATTTGTAGGTACAATTTGGTGGAATACATTTGTATATAACGTTATTGTAAAGTATATTTTCAAATAAGTATTGTTTATATTTGAGAACTTTTGTTACAAATGCGGTGATGTATTTCGTGTGATTTTTTTAAATCTTTTGTTTTATTTTGATTAAATCGATTCCTAGCACTCGTAGAAATCTATAAAATATGTAAATGTAGTATATAACTCCATGAAAAAAAAAGTGAAATCCCATGTCCCCTTGTGGGGTAAGGGGCAGATGTATTATACATCTGTTTCACTGATCGATTTTCTTTGGGGATAAGTAGGTGATCAGCCTTCTGTGTCCTGCCAGACCGAGACATTTTTTTTTTCGTCTCCACCGGGAATCGAACCCAGGTCCCTTCGGTTCTACGCTCACGCGTTAACCACTGTACCAAAGAGGCGGTCATAACTTCATGGAGGAACTCATAAAATTTTCAGTTCGTTTAACTTCATAAAATTATTATTGTGTACATTTTCTGAGGTTTCCAAAATTACGTAAACTAATCGGATTATCAACAAAAATGCCATTATAGTTAGTTGAGTGTGCTTCACGTATACATGTATCAAAAGAATTAGCGGTAAAATATAAGGATATTTCTCGGGAGGAATTAATCCCAGAAATGTTAGTTTATTTTCACTCGAAGTACGTACTCCTGTCGAGAGAGATCTTATCGACGTTTTGTGGAAATAGAAGCTGTCGTCTTGAAGATATTCAGCTCGCTTTGGAAATTGTGCCAGGATTTTATCCACTTTTGAAGCTATATATATAGTTTAGTTTCATAGCATTTTCTAAAGGTCTTCTAAATTTCGAATTATATTAGCTGATACAACAGATGTCGTCCTGTCATTAGAAAAGTTAATGTGGTTTTTGTTCAAGTCCTTTTAACTTTTTTGCGCAACTTTCTGGTGTTTGTTTCAGGACTTCTAGGTAGGTACTATTATTTTATACAATGCTTCTTCTGATAAAACAATGAAAAACAATGAATCGGTTAAGCCGTTCACGCGTGATCGCTATCAAAGCAAATAACGACTCAAAAATACCTAGATTATAATTTGTAAAAAAAAAAATCTTTAAGCATTCATTTTCCATCACTAAGAATGTCTTGTGTTAGAGGAATATTTATGAAAGCATCAATTAATACAGAACTCAAACATTCATTCGTTCAACTAACCTTCTTTTAAAAGTACTTTTGAATCGTCATCATCTTTATACAACCTTGTTGAATATACAAGATGGCCGACTTTATCTGTTTTCTTTCAGTTTCAATTTTATTCCGTTTTAGTTTGAATAAATTACTCTTGATATCAGTGTAATTGTTATATTATTTTCGTGTCTCTGTTAATTTAGCGTTAATCATTAAAATGTGTTGGTCTTTTGATTTGAGGTTACCGTGAAATTAGATAAAAGGAAATTAACAAGAATTGAGAAAATATTCGTAGCGCGTAGGTTGGTTAGAAATGTAGCAAATCTATACTAATATTATAAAGAGGAAAGGTTTGTATGTATATATGTATGTATGTATGGTTTTCACTTTTCATGCATGCCTAAACTACTGAACCGATTATAATGAAACACACATATAGAGGGTAACTTGGATTAACACATAGGATAGGTTTTATCCCGGAAATCCCGGAACGGGAACTATGCGGGTTTTCCTTTGAAAACGCGGACGAAGACATGGGCGAAAAGCTAGTTAAAATATATAACGCGCGTGGGTTGGTAAAAAGTCTTACGAATACTTTTAGTTACCTTTACAAATTACTAAATTAAATTTATACAAAAAGAATGATATTTAATATAAGTATTCAGTACGAGTCTCGCGGGAAACAGAATAAAAGTCAAAATGTAACTCAGTTGTAAATCAATAACATCATCCGATTTCTTGTTAGAAAGGAGAAACTCTAAAGAGTTAATATTCCAAAATCGTCTATCTGTTTATTATTTCAAACACCACCCAAATAACGATTTATTAAACAAAAAGGTGCAAATAAGTTTCAATATTTCATACATAAAACTTCGTAGGTTATCAATGATTACATACCATTTTATATTCTACGTATATAGAAACGTAACAAACTAAAACGAACGTGGATTCAAAATATCATTACCTCGTATGAGTTACGGGATTTGGATTTAGTTTAATGGAGTTATTAGTTCCCCGATTTAGTCACGTCAGCACTCTTTATATCTATGTTCCCGAGGGATGACGTCCATTCGACTAATGGTTTTATTCTCGGGGATAAAGGAGATCTGCAATTTGGTACAGTGGCTGATTTGTGGGCGAGGAATGTGATAATGATTGTCTGAGGTGTTGATTGTATGTGGGAATGAGATTGTAAATATTGTGAGAGAAAGAAAGTTTTTGTTTCAAATTTAAATTCAAATATATATATATATGCGATAAGATTGGCTAAAGAAAGAAGAAACGGTCTATGTTATTAGAGTGAGGCTTTGAGTTCTTTTGTTTTTAATTTAAATTAAGAGAGATTTAAATGACGATAAACAAACGAAATAACAATGTTTTACTAATGAACAAAAAAATGAACGTGAAATAAATACGTCTATATTTCAATGAACAAATAAAAATAAAAAAAATTCTTACTCATTTTTTATCGTAAAAGTTATCAACTTCTCTCACATTCGAATCAAATGTTACATCAAACATCAAGTCTTTTCAACCTTTAACCCGAAGATGGATTAAGTACGCAATCTGAAATAACATTCGTATCGCAATGTTTTTAGCGTATTCTAATAAATTAGCCGTGTGAATGTGCCCCGGGGAGCCCCGGGGCGGGTCACACATCTGTGCTCTTTGTTTGCGATCTCTTTAACTTGAAATATCACTTTTCGTGAATCGCCATCTTGAAGCTTGAATACAACTCGGCGAAGGTGCTTTTACGTCGTAAAATGTAAGTGAGATGAAATCGTCAAAAGGGCTCGCTCATTTGGCTGAGTGTTTACAGTTTTATGGATAGTTAGTACCTACACGTAGGTACAAGTAAATTAAAATAGTAATTGAGTATTTGAATAAAAAAAATATTGATTTTTTTTAATGTATTTTAAAACCTTATTATTAATAATATTGATATTTAATGCAAAAAACTCAAAAAAAAAATGTTTCTATTAATTATAAGCAATTAAAAATTGATGAAATTTAAATTAAAATCACGTGACTATAAACGCGCCATGACTGGTCACCATAGATGTGACGTCAAAATGTTTTAGTTGTATACGTTTTTGTATCAACTGCAATGTGTGAAAACTAACATTATGACGTCACACGCGTCCGGGTGACGCTTCGGGAGTTGTCGGTGTGTTTTCGGTACCGGATTCAAAGACTAATTTTTATTTTGAAATACCTTTTGAATTATTACAAAAAAAAATTAAAAATATAGTTTTGGTATAAAACTAATATATAATCTTTCCATTTAGCACAAAAAAAAATATATTCAAATACTCAATTAGTGCAGTCAGAGGAATAAAGAGTCGTTTAATGAAATATATTATGTTATAGTAGTAATATTGTAGTATGTGTATGTTAATAACTTTATTTATTTATTAAAATTATTGAATCACGTCACAAAACATAACATATTGCATAAAAAGTCCGTTTAATAACAGTTTAATAACGTCACGATTTTCTCTTAAATTAATATTCAAATCCATAAATCAGTGTAACAACAAGCACATCTTCATCGTTCAATAAACATAATTAACACTTAAATATTTACTTAGGTACTAGGTTAGAAGTAAAACTCTTGAATGCGCACCGCTACCCTGCTTTCTAATCCAAATATATTCGAACAAGAATGTTTCGTTTAACCCGCCTGAACCCGCCTGTACACTAGTACACCTAGTAGGTATATAAGACAAAGCTGTCACTGTGTAATCTGCGAAGCGAGTATAATCCCCGAGGCTTCCGCTAAGAGTCCGTAAATCTGCCTTTTGCGATAACGGTGCCTCAGTGTAAAGATCGTGAAAAAATTTCGCCCAACAACCTTTGGCTCGAACATGAAACTCGACGTTTCGGGGTAATTCTGTTCTGTGCCGGTTTTATTACAAGCCTGGGTGTGCTGGAGGCGATAAAATAAAGTTTAAATATGATTCTAGAGTTGCTCGGCGTTTTTGTTCGCATATATTTATGCGAAGACATATTATAAAAACTTTTCAGTTTAAAGTCAAAATATGTAAATTATTAAAGTTGTTAATTTTCTTATTTGATTATATAGATCAGCCATTATAAAGCATTATACTACAGCTTTTTAACATCAACAACATGACGAACTCGGAAAATGCCAGATGAACGGCAGTTAGCCTGTTTGAATTATATTATATGAATCGATGTATTATCCTGTTCATCCTGTAAAGACTTTGATAAGAAATAAAGATGTTAAATAGCTTAAAATATGTTTCACATTTCGATGCATTGTAGAACTATAAGCTGTATGGCCACTGAGTCACCGCGGCGTAATTTACGAGGCGGCTTGTAATACGCAGTAATTCTAACACTTGGTGGCTTGCCAGCAGTGCTGATCTGGTGCATGTGACCTCGTTTGGACTGGGATGACCGGGAAGGTGTTCGAAAACCGAGGAATAAATATGAACTACATATGAAGTACATGAAACGTGTACATCAATTTATTGGTACTGCTCTACGTACGTCTTATTGGTGTTTTCTATATTTTACAAGATATAATACACAATGTAATCATGTGTTAATATTTTCTTCGTATCAAGCAATGAACAGATGTTTTACCCTATACTGTATTGTGATACCCTACCTAATGTCGCATGAGAACACATCTGTGCCTCCCGCCTTCGCCTGACAAATTAATTAATTTAATTTTCCCACTTCGCTGGATAAATCATCTAGCGCCTAAACAAAGTCAAATATTGAAGCAGTTTAAATTGAGTTTGATTTTGGAAAACACGAATTAATCATATTACAGCATCCGAAATCTTCAAGGATGTTTTTTGTATCATCCATCATCCTATTTGTCGTCGATAAGGGAGGCTATTCGATTGTTCCCTCGTTTGATTAATGAATAAATCTTGATAAGGGAGGGGTCTTATTTATTTGGCCTAACCTGAGATTTCTTATAAGTATCATTTGTAAATGGAAACCTATTTTTCTGCAATATATTTGGAAGGTTTGTAACAGATGTTTTATAAATTTGTGTGAATATTTTTTTATGAAAATAAATTAATGTGACGCGATTTATTTTTCCCTCTGCGATATTTTTTAAACTTATATCTTTATTTTTCAATTCATCTCAAACCAGGGCGGTTAACTTGTCCTTATCGAAGATCTAATAGTTACTACTATGTCTTTCTTTATAGAGAAACCTATTTAGTTAATGCATTTCAAGCTAAGTGTGATGATTGTGGTGATGATGTAAGAACCGAGAGTGTGTGCGACGGGAGACTGTCAGTATGACACATAGCGGCGTGGCTTTGTGATTTACGAGATTCATTTCAAAGGTCTAACTAGGTTATTGTGCGGAAGTATGTAGGTTTTTAATTAGAATAGAATTGTAATGGTTTGTTGTAAAAGAGGAGAGGGTGTCTTTGGGTATCATCACTACAACATAGTATAAAACAAAGTCGCTTTCTCTATACCTATGTCCCTTTGTATGCTTAAATCTTTAAAACTACGCAACGGATTTTGATGCGGTTTTTTTAATAGATAGAGTGATTCCAGAGGAAGGTTTTAGTATATAATTAAATAGGTTTTAGACAAAGCGGGCGAAGCCGCGGGCGGTAAGCTAGTATTGTATAAGTCAAGTTAGTTACACCACTTATAAATAAAGAGCGGCTGAAAGGTCTTCATTATTATTGGTATGTTGGATTTATCGCCGCTTGTTATAACTACGACTTATTCACACTTTTAACTTCATAAATTCGAAATAATACAACATTAAAGTAAATAACAATAAATAACAATACAAATTATGCGCCAGTTTAGATTACAAAACAGGGTTATAGGCTACAGCTAGTTATTTAAAAAAAAATATTATTTTGATACCTACTTTCCTTCTTACTAAAATATAGGTAATATATATTATTATGTCATGTCAAACATTTCTCTCTAATATAAAAGACCAAAGATAGGTCACGGTATACCGTGTAAGGAGTCTGTTACGCGATCCATTATGTCAAAATCGTGAATATAACGTAGTTTTCCTTTTATCCCCGACGATGTAACACATTGTACACATAGTGACGTAAACGTGTGATCAATGAATAACGATGACCCGTCGCCGATGTTACTGGAGCAATCTGTTTATTGTGTTTATGTTTTTAGCTTTATTATGTACTTACTTATAGGTATAGATACTTATTTCTCTTGTCGGGGGTCGCATTTCGTGATTGTAAATTTCAGGAAAAGGTAGTAATGATAATATTTACATATTAACTTTTCTATTGCGATCGAAGTGCTTGACTGTATTTATTATTATTAGAGAATGTATATCTACTATCAATATTGCTTCTATAACTTAAAGCTTATTTTAATAGCTTTAAGATTAAACCAAACTACCTCGATAAAAAGCGTTTAAAAGGTAAAAGTGTAAGAGCCATTGCATTATTTTTAAATTATATTATCTATTGCGTAAGTAAAACTTCATCATAACAATTTATGTAATTTTTAACGTAAATGCAAACATAGCAATAAATTCATAAAGCTCACAACTAAAATACTGAATAACAAACAACAAGATAAACATTATGAATTATGAATGAATGAATAAATTTACCATGATAAAGTTATGGAGTCGACGCCTCTGCAATAAAAAAATTGTACTCTTTGGAAGTCTAAGTTATTGACACCTCATCAACAGGTTGTAGATAGCTGTCAGACTGATTTTTGGCACCGATACTAACTTTGTGGTTTAAATAGAAATAATAATAATAAGTGGTTCTTTAAAATCGGAGAATTTAAGTTTTATATTGGGCTATATTTATCCACGTTTATTTTAAACTAAATGAAGTTTTTTAAGTGTAAGTGCATCTTTCGATAGGCTTTTTAGTGTATACAGTTTGTTTTAGGTTGAGAGATGTTTAAGTTTTATTTTATTTACTAGCTGTTGCCACGGTTTCACCTGCATTGCTCCGCTCCTGTTGGTCTTAGCGTGATGATACATAGCCTCCTGATGATATATACCTTCCTCGATAAATGAGTTATTTAACACCGAAAGAATTTTTTAAATCGGACCAGTAGTTTCTGAGGTTAGCGCGTTCAAACAAACATACAAACAACCATCAAACTCTTTAGCTGTATAATATTAGTATCTAGATAAGAGTGATAGGTGCCTATTCATATGACACTATACACAAAAGTTTATAGATGTAGTTTGGATCCCTTTTTTTTTCAAAACTTCTCGTGTGAGGTACTTACCTAATCTATATATTAACTGAAGAATTTAAAAAGATGAATGCAAAATGAAGTTATTTTACCGCCTTTTATAAATTTTGTTTTATAAATCGCATATTGATAGATATCCGAATTCACGAAAACAAAGAGAAAATGATATAAAATTGTCAGCCATAAAGGTCATACCTGAAACCTGAATCTTCTAATAAATATCCGATGTATCTATCAGCTATAAATAGGAAATACGAGTTGATATTGAAAACTGTTATTCTTATTGTTCGCATTTATAGAGGATTGTGTCCGTCCATTGATATATAGCACTTTTCTTCAGTATTATAAGGCTCTTTGTTACCGGACACCGCTATTTGTTAGATCGTATAAGATATAGAGGTAAAGGGACCTGCTCTATTTATTAAGAGAGATATAAATCTGTCTATTTATTGTTGTGACGCAGTTTTAGATTGCGTTGTCAATTCTGGGTTGAAAAGTTGTTCTAAAAGAACTGATATGAGTTAAGTTTTTCTATGTTTTACTTACGAAAATTGTTATGGAAGGATAAGTAGCTAAAATTGTATTTAAATTTTCAAACGAAGATCCAAACTTAAATGATTAAATCTCACCTCAATGCACAAAAAAGGACAATAATTAATTTGGGACTCTACTTAATCTCTTCAGTTTCATATGTTGTTAAAAGAGCAACTATGGAGTTTCTTGTCGGTTCTTCTCCATAGATACAGCTTTCTGAATCGGTGGTAAATCCTAAAAATGTTATGAAGATTCAAAAGTGCTTTTATGAAGTCTGATTGAATAAATAAATGTTTGAGTTTGAGTTTCAGTTTATTTTTTTCAACATTTTATTAAAGGTGCACAAGGTAAGTTTTGTTATCAAAATCTAGAGAATAATCTTTTATTTCCCGGTCATTTAACATGCAAGACAATAGAGAGTATCTGCCTCACGGAGGCGTGCCAAAATCTTTGTGCTTTTTGAGATAGACCGCTTTTGGCAGGTTGCCAGCGGTCGTCTCTTCTACAAAATTGTCGAAATTATAATTTTTAAGGTTCTGTATCTAAAAAGGTATTAAATATAAACTTGGTTTTTATGCATCTCTATCAAGACACCTATAAACAGGGACATGTCAAGTAAAATTATCGAAAAAATCAACTCTGCAAATAGCATGTTTGTATCGTTCGTTAAATGTACTACTTACTATAATAATTCTGAAGAAGATCATGTACGTAAACATTTAATAAATATCATTTGATTATCCTAATTAAGAAGCTTCATCGATTTTAGTAAAGTTTTCTAATAATCCTGTTGGTAACAAAGCAAGACAAATATTGCTCTTTCAAGGATAAACGTAATTAAATTACTAGCGTTTAATTCGTCCAAAAATCGTATTCGAATATTAACAGTTTATTCAGTTGAACATTCGAGAAAACAAGGCGAAGCTTGAACATAAACAATTAATATTAACTGCAAATAGCTGAAGCGTGAAATTGTATGACTAAACAGTTTTCACGTGGCGCTTTCGGATCATAACTTTATACTATGTACATGAAAATTTGTTAAGATTTGGCGAATTTGAATCAGTTTTTAAAATTTAGGTACTTATTAATACATTAAGAAGAGTCAATTATCAAAATTAAGCAGTAGCTTAATATGGTGATATATATTTTATAATATCAAGTATGACTTGCCTATTAGAGTATATAGATTGGATTTTTTGATCATTGGGTTTATCCTTATTCTGTGAACGACAAACGCTAGTTATATATCTATTTTATTTTTTAATACCAGCTTGGTTTTACTTATTTCCTTTATACTATTCCATTTTGTACCTACTATATATTTGTAGAGCGGCTTATTTGCTTTCAAACAAAAGATAAATCAAATTTGCGAACTAAATGTTGAATTAAATTCGTGTAAAATTTTCTAAACTCTAGAACAGGATAAGTTAAGCATATAGAATATTCAAGTGAAGCCGGGTCCTACAGCGGGTGTGCATATATCATTTAGCGACCACTTTTTGACCGGAAATTACGGTTCGTGTGGGGAACATTCTGAGCTTTCGAACATCGCTGTTATGTAGTTTTAAAAACGATTTGTTTTGCATGAAAAATGTGTTTTGTGTTTACGGATTTTAATGTATGATTTGTGATGTACGTAGGTATAATATACTAATAATATATATGGGGTGTAGTGGGGCATCTCACGGCAGGTTCATTGGATGTGCTATAAGCCACCCTATTGCGAGGGTATAGTGCTCCAAAAACCGTAGAGTGTCCCATAATCCTCTCACCAGTTGCTCCAAGTAGCTGTAGTGCATGCAGCGGCCACACCCCGGGAAACCGCGTTGGCTCGCGGGCAAAACCTGGATGAGGGGGGACCTTGTTTGCTTAACATGGTCTAATCGCAGACACCTCCTGCACAGTGCACAAAGACTGTCTCGGCGATGAAGGCAACCATAGCAGATATGCAACGGACCTGGCGGATTCGGCGAGATAGCAAAGCATGGTGGAAGGCTTAGGGCGACGGTTGAGGTGCCAAAGAGACCGTCGGCCAGACACATCATCCAATCTCTTTTCCAGTCGTAGCGGTCTCCGTTCCACTGGGCTCAGAAGAGAGAGGACGAGTGTGTGCAATTGCATCTGCGCGTATGCTCTTGCACCTTAATATATCGTAGCGCAATAGACTGCTATGCTATAAGGACTTCGAGACTTCTTTAAGACCTGTGGCGATAGGTGGAAGTAGAGAGGTCAGGTTGTGATGCATACCTGGCTTTGTCGGAAGCCTGCACACAGGCGGCTTGGATAATGATGGTCGCTCCTGCGCTGCACTTGGGATAACAGTGCGGGTTCGGCAGCATACCGAGTGTCGAAGCAGCCCTATTTAGGGTGACACTGCTTCCCCCGCCCAGCCGGGGACGGGACTAGAAAAGGTGTCCCAAAAAAATGTTTATCCCACAACTTGAAGGGTGGTAGTAACCACGGCTACCAAGGCATCCCAAATTCCACGTGGTCGACGAAGAATTAAGAAAAACCAAATAATTACATCTTTCATGACATTTGGCGCATGGAACGTGCGTACATTACTCGATTCCGACACAAATCTCTGTCCAGAAAGAAAGACTGCCGTCGTAGCTCGTGAACTCGGTCGTTACAAAGTGGATATAGCTGCACTCAGCGAGATTCATTTAGCTGACGAGGGCGAGCTTGTAGAACAAGGCGGTGGATACAAGTTCTATTGGAAAGGGACCTTAGCTTCTGAACCCAGGCGCTCTGGCGTTGGATTTGCCATTAAGACTCTAATTGCAAATAGACTTGAAGAGTGTCCAGTGTACATATCAGATCGCATAATATCCTTGCGATTACATATGACCAATAACAATTATCTCAACATCATATGTGTGTATGCACCTACGCTAGATAAGGACGACGAAACTAAAGGAAGGTTTTATGATGAACTTACTCGAACTCTTGCGAAGATTCAACCTAGAGAAAAAGTTTTACTGATGGGCGACTTTAATGCGCGGGTTGGCTGTGACTATAAGGCGTGGCCCAAGGTTCTGGGGAAACATGGCGTGGGGAACATGAACAGCAATGGCCAGTTGTTGCTAAGTTTGTGTACGCAGTTTAACCTGTCTATTACTAACACACACTTCCAGCTCCCAGACAAATATAAAACTACATGGATGCACCCTAGGTCACGTCATTGGCATCTGATAGATTACGCAATTGTTCGGCAAGTTGACATGCCCCAGGTTATTATAACTCGCGTGATGCGTGGTGCTCATTGTTGGTCAGATCATAGATTAATATTAATAAAATTAAGGCTCCGCATGCGATACCCGCGCAGATCCTGCAGAGTAAAGCCCGCGGGTATTAATGTGGATAAGCTTTGGGATCCTGATACTCGCCAACAGTACATAGATATGTTAAATGATGAGGTTCTTTCAGGGAATAACGACGGTGACCTCTTGGCTTGTTGGAGTAAGTTCTCATCACAAATTGTAACAACGGCTAAACAGGCCTTAGGTATTACGAAACGTAAGAATGAAGATTGGTTTGATGAGAATGATGCCGAGTTGTCTGAAGCTCTTCGTCACCATCGCACCCTCCTTAGACAATATGATCGTAATGAACATCGAAATAATAATCTATTGGAAAAAATTAAAAAGAGTAGTTCAGACCTAAGAAAACTAACACGAGACACTAAAGACAACTGGTGGCTCCGTAAATCCGAATATTTACAATGGCTTTCCAGCACCCAGCAGCTAGGTGAATTTTATGCTGAACTAAGGAAACTGGTTGGAATAACACCGCGTAACAGTGTGCCACTCAGGTCTCATGACGGGACTCAACTTATTGTTGCCAAAGAAGATATTCTAAGACGATGGGCAGAATACTTCAATTGTTTACTAAATACCGACCGAACTCCAAACTTTCAATACATATATAATCTCCCTAGTTCGCCGGAAGTTCCAGAGTTGGAAGAACCACCTTCGTTGCTGGAGGTAATAGGAGCCATCAGGGGGCAGAGTAATAAAAAAGCGGTTGGCGTGGATAATATACCTGGCGAATTGATTAAATATGGTGGAAATGAGATACATACTACGATTTGGCAGTTTTTTGTGCGAATGTGGAACGAAGAACTGCTTCCACCAGATTTTAAGATCTCTCGCATCTGCACTCTGTACAAAAACAAAGGTAGTCGATCAGATTGCAATTCCTACCGTGGTGTCTCACTCCTTTCTGTACCTGGTAAAATCTTTGCTAGAGTCTTGCTCAACCGTCTTCTTAAACTATCAGAAGAGCTCCTTCCGGAGACTCAGTTTGGCTTTCGTCCTGGCCGAGGAACCTGTGAAGCAATTTTTTCTGTACGACAGCTTCAGGAAAAAAGTCGCGAGCAAAGTCGACCATTGTTTCTCTCTTTTGTTGACTTAGAGAAGGCATTTGACAGTGTTCCTCGTAAGGCTCTATGGATAGTACTGAAAAAAGTAGGTTGCCCAGAGAAGTTTCTTCGAATGATAAGGCTCTTTCACGACGACATGAGATGTTGCGTCGCTGTTGGTGGAGAGCAATCAGATTACTTTTCTGTTAGCTGTGGTGTTAAACAGGGTTGTGTTCTTGCACCAACACTATTTGCAATCTACTTTGCAGTCGTAATTAAGGACTGCATCGAAATGGCTTCTGTAGGAGTAAGGATTAGGTTTCGAACGGATGGGAAGCTCTTCAATTTGGACAGACTGCGTGCTCGTACTAAAGTCTCTCATACCATAATAACTGAAATTATGTATGCGGATGACTTGTGCTTTATAACGGACTCTTCTGACTCTCTTCAAAGGCTCATGACTGGTCTTGGTGAGTCATGCAACAAATTCGGTCTCAAGATTAACGTCCGAAAAACCGAAGTAATGTCATCGGGTTCAGTGAACCGACCATTGAATATCTGTCTCCACCAAGATGTCCTGAAGCCGGTAGGGAAGTTTAAGTACCTGGGTAGTATCATATCTTCGACGTGTGACCTTGAATGCGAAATAAATGCTAGAATTAACGCGGCGTCGGCTGCTTTTGGTAAGCTGAGACGGAAGGTACTTTGCTCTCATGATCTGAAAGTGGCGACAAAAGTGTCAGTCTATAAGGCTATAGTATTGCCCAATCTTCTATATGCATCGGAGACTTGGTGCCTCTATCGTAAACACATACGCATTCTTGATCGCTTCCATTTGCAGTGCCTTCGAGATATACTAGGTGTTAAATGGTCTGACCGAGTCAGAAATACAGAAATACTTCGCCGCGCTAACACCACCGGTATAGAAGCGGTTCTCATGCAACGACAATTACGTTGGTGTGGCCATGTACTCCGAATGCCTGAAGAAAGGATAGCTAAGCGTATCTTCTACTGTGAGCTACAGGAAGGCAAACGTAAACACGGAGGGCAACTGCTACGGTACAAGGACGTGTTAAAGCGGCACATGAAAAAATGTGGCATCGATTCCTCCAGATGGGAATCTCTGGCTGATGATCGCTCAAAGTGGAGACACCTGTTAAAGCAAAACATCAATGCTTTCGAGGAAGATCGTTGCAGGGATCTGGATGCCAAACGCGATGAGCTCAAAGCCCGACCACCTGTGGCAATTTATTATAATTATCAAGGAGGTGTTTTGACCTGCCCTAAATGTGACCGCACATTCCTCGCTAAAATTGGCTACATTAGCCATCTCCGAGCGCACGACAGGGCATTGTTGACCCACCTTAACGACGACACATAGCAGTCGCTGTAGCCGAAATCGGCAAGGAGCGATTATTATTATTATAGGTATAATATGTTACAGGCAGCGATTTGCAGAGAGAATAAAGGTTTTTCAACTGATTTGTTGTGGTATCTTTTCTTACCACCTAAATATATTTTATAAACAATAGGTAATAACTACCTACGCTAATAAAAAATAAAAACGTACGCTACAAATTGTTTGCCATTGTTTTTCATGACAAACAGGTATAGTTTACTATAATTTAAGTTCATGTAGTTTCTTGAAATAAAAGCTTTCTTTCTATTATAACATACATGTACATAAGCATGTGTGTGTAAATAACGACCCAAGCTCGGCCCAGTTTGTTCTGCGAGCCAAATCTACTATTGTTGTCCGAATTTACGAAAATTACCCGTGTTAAATAACCTCGGAATGCATAATTTAGCTTGTTACATGGAAGCTTAATAAATCATTTATTAAACTGATAAACAGTGTGTGTTTGTATGTTATAATTCTTAAATTCTCCATACCTCTGAAATTATTTCAAATTCCACAAGAAAGTACCTTTCTGGCTTTACTAAAACTACCCCGTCATTTGCAATTACCACAATGTTTACTCCAACAACAAAGTAGTCAGATTCATCACAATTGAATGCCACAGCGGATGCTCATTCTAACCCCACTATGGCAAATTATTTTAGTGTAAACAGACGTAGAGCATTTTTTCGTTGTTCTTAGTGCGTTCGAAAAGATTCTATGCAATGTTCTAATACTGAACAACACTGAATACGTGTTTTCGTTTACACTAAAAGATCACGAAAGAATGCTCTTTCTCTAGCTCTATGTTCGTTTGATGTAAATGCACCGTAATTGGACCAAATTCTTTAGTTATTCACTTGTCAATGGTCACACATCCCACATAGTCGGGGATTATTCCATTTCCGCAGTTTTCCGAGCGACAACTCTCGCGTATTGTCCGAATTACGGTAAGTTAGATAAAGTTTTGGTCTTGGCGTTGTTTGCGGCTTAGTTAATGTAACAATGTTTTGGTAAACTACCGAATACTTGATTAATGGAAATACAAGTTAATTTCGTAATTAGTTTTATAAGGGAGGGAAAATGGAACTTTTTTAATTGTTTGGTGAAGGTTTGAAGGGCTGTGAAAAGGATTACTAACGTTTGAATGTTGCTGGGTAGTGCTGAATGTTTAGGTATCATTGCTTGTGAGATTTGGACGACGATCCAGAGTCTAGACGAATATTAATGTATAATAGAAATTAGAAGCCTAAATTCTTTTAAGGGCCGATTTTTTAATCCTTGGTAAAAATTTATCCGTCCAGTAAAGTATTACACGAACATTTTAAAATGTCACCTGTAATTTGTCAAATACGGACAATTAGAATACATTTTTGAAATGGTAGTTTAATACGTTATTCGATGAATAAGTTTTAACCAACGATTGAAAAATCAGCCCTAATTAATATATTGAATATTCGCATGATGAACTGTATCTGGCAATCTTAAGGACAAAAATAGAATTTTAATAACCTTTACTTTGTTTCTGTTAAACGAAATACAATTTAAGGGTTATTATTTGTATAAAATTGAACGAATAAAAGTTGAAATGGCGGCCGTAAATCAGAATTCAAAGGGTATTTATCGGCCATTTGCGATTGTCGCTGTGTTTATACTTTTACACGGTCGTTTGGTTTGTTCGTATTTCTGTGTGATAACAGTAAATTGCGTTGTTGTTATATCTGTATTAGGTGGTATTCTCTCGTGTCTGATTGTTAAGGTTGGAGGGTTTTATGACGTGTGTAAAACGACGTTCTCTAGAGATTATTTTTAACCTCCCACATTCGCAGAAGTGCACAAGGCAATTATGCGGCTGAAAAATAACAAAGCACCAGGTATTGACGGCGTGCCTTCTGAAGTGTGGAAGCAAAGTGGAGCGGTGGTGCAATCCAAGTTATATGAAGTCCTCAGAAAGATATGGGATGAACAGATACAGCCGAAAGATTGGAATACGGGAATAATATGCCCAGTCCACAAGAAGGGTAACAAGAAAAAGTGTAGCAACTACCGCGGGATTGCTCTGTTGCCAACAGCGTATAAGATCTTTTCGTACATACTGCTAGATCGACTGGAACCTTACGCGGAAAGAATTCTCAGCGATTATCAGTGTGGGTTTCGTCGGAACCGAAGCACGATCGACCAGATTTTCCTTATCAAACAGATAATGGAAAAGAGATGGGAATATGCTCAGAGCATGCACGCGCTGTTTGTGGACTTCGAGAAGGCATACGATAGCATTGATAGAGGCGCCCTGTTTGCTATCTTAAAGGAGCTTGGTATCCCAATCAAACTGGTGGATCTAATAAAGGTGGCTATTGGGGAGAGTAGCATGCATGTAAGGGTAGGTAAAGAACTCACAGAAGGCTTCGCGGTGTTCACCGGATTAAAACAAGGTGACGCCCTGTCACCTGTGCTATTCAATTTAGTACTGGAATATATCCTGCGTAAAATGCTTGCATTGGATTGGGGAGTGTCACTGAATGGAAAGCATAAGGTGATTGGGTATGCTGATGACCTCGCATTGTTAGGTGAAACCCGCGACGAAGTGAGCGAAGCCGCGAGTATCTTGAAAGAAGAAGCGGAAAAGGTTGGACTAAAAATCAATGCCAACAAAACGGAATATCTCCACATGAAGCGGTATAGAGATACACGAGCCCAACGCCAAGACCTACAGGCTGGAGATACGACGTACAAAGGAGTTGCTAGTTTTCGATATCTGGGTTGCACTATAACTGACTCACATTCCAGGGAGGAAGAAATTAATATCCGTATCCAAAATACCCTGAAATGTGGCGCAGCTTTGCATAAGGTGCTCGCGTCCAGGCTTCTGAGCAAAAACACCAAATTACGTATATACAAAACGGTCATAAGACCAATACTTATGTATGGGTGTGAAGCCTGGACCCTGACCCAGAATGAAGAACGCAAGCTTTTAGTCGCCGAAAGAAGGCTTCTTCGCAAGATCTTTGGTCCCACCAGACGAGAGGACGGAAGCTGGAGAGTCCGAACAAATGCCGAACTTGAAAAACTAATGGCCGAGCCAAATATACTTGGAGAAATAAAAGCACAACGGCTCCGTTGGCTCGGTCATGTAGAAAGAATGGGTGAGGAACGAGGACTGAAGAGGGCATACTTGGGGCGACCCCTGGGCCGACGGCCGGTTGGACGACCTAAGTATCGCTGGCGCGATCGAGTAGAGGTGGACCTGCGCGTGCTACGAGCCAATAATTGGCAAGAGACCGCTCAGGACCGGGGAAGATGGAGAGTTCTCGTCTCAGAGGCCAAGACCCACTTTGGGGTTTCAGCGCCAGAGGAGTAAGTAAGTGAGTAAGTAATTCAAATTCTGTGTTTTATAAATAATAATTATCGAGTTTTATTTGAGAAATAAACAAAACCCCTTTCAGTATTATAAGGTCTTAAACATTTGGCGTGTAATAAAATCACTACAGGATGTTAGTTTAGGAAAATCACTTTCAATTTAACGTGAAATGCTGTCGAATGAAATTAAAAAAATAAGGAAACCCGACTAAACAATTCAGATTAGCATAATGCCTTTGAATAATAATTTGTATTCAGTTCGTGTAAGATTTTAGCGCCAATGTATTTTTGTAGAATACAGATTTTTGGTAATTATTAACGACGTCCCCTTTCATTTTCACGTCGACAGTTTTTCTTTGGTTTCTTCGTTAATTGTTATCGACGTTTAGCGTTTTTAATCATACTAAGTTCAGCGTAAATTTTGCAATCAAATCAAAGCAACGCCAGGCACCTTCTTCATAGCAATAAAATATTTTGTGGGAAAGCTTAAATTTATTACAGTTCTCTGCAATAATTAGTAGAATAAGACAGCCACTTATTAATAGTTTTGTTTATAATTATAAAATTTAAACAATGTTTAAAACGTTTGAAAAAAGATCAAGTCTACAACATGTTATAGAAATTTTCGTAATAGCCAATAAGATCACTCTATACAGCAAAAATAGGTTAGCAATCTTCATAAATATTTAAGTACAGGGTGTCCTGTTGCCATCATCGGGATCACCACGTGGCCTTATGTCGGAGTTTCGGAGTTTTATAAAGAACATTGCTTTATAACGTGAGCAATCGTAAAAGTTTTATTATTTTCGGTTCGCTCTTGGAGTTAAGGATGTCTGTTTATTTCAGTATTTCAATATTGATTAACTTTAAGCGTAAGTAACTTCGGATATTGGTGATGTAGAGTATTTCAGTTAAGATACACATTTATAATTTGTCGAGTTAAAGATTTCGTTTGAAAAAACAGTAGCACGACACCAAATTCATTATCGTTTACGCAATTAATACGCGCATTTAAAATCCTCGTTATATTAATAATTTCATGTTTAAAATAACACGAGCCTTCAGAAATGATTAGAGCCAAGTTTCCGTAAGCCCTGTTGGCGGATATCAATTTAAATATGCTAATTTTGTGCTAAAATAATGCAATCGATGCGACGTAATGGTATTAAGTTATGGCATACGTTTTTACAGAAGCCGTATTTTAATTTGATACTGGTGAATCATATCTATACCTTCCTGATTATTAATGAGAGAATAAATCAATGCAAGATGTAGAATAAAATTATTAGAAGTAATGGAAATTCATAGAATAAATCAGTGCATTGATCGTAACAAGCTAGCAAGGTTTTAATATATGGATGAGTTATAGTAGGTATATTGGAATTCCCGGGACAAAAATTTAAAAATCTCATAGCTTTTGTATTTTGAAAAAGTCAGCCTTTTTCGTACGAAATAATTTCACAAGGCAGGTAATTGTACTTTTTTAGACTAGGTATACAAACATTAGAACAACATCATAACAAGGTAATAGCTAAGCTTTAAGCCCAATAAAATACCTGAGCGCCGAGACAAATGTCAAAACGCCAAGGAATAGAATACGCTATCGATAGAAATTGACATAAGCGTACGATGTTTTGCCTAAGGATTCGGTCACCCTACCAGCGACAATGACGACCACGGACAAAATTTTCAACCAGTCGCAATTAAATAAAATTGTGCAAAACATAATTAAAATGACATTTAAGAATTTCCTGTCGTATTGGTGTTTGGAAACATTTTTTTTAGATCAATGAATAAACAAACAGGTTTTTCATAGAAACGGAGGCTCCTAGAAAAAAATGTATTTCACATTTTTTATAGATAATTAGATGATCTACAATTTTGGTTCAGGTGATTGTATGATAAACTTATCGTCTCAGCGAAAATCGCAAAAAAACCCTATTTTTTTATTAATTGACCTCGAAATTTTTTATTTCCGAGTACTAGAATGACGAGAGATTTAAATATTGATTTTGAACAAATTTCGGCAAGATTGGAATTTTGGTCGTGGTCGTCTTCGTCGTTGGTAGTGTGACCGAAAGGCCCTGGGGCCTTAGACAAACGTACGTAACGCCATGGAATAGAAACTGCTAACGCTAATTATTGACATAAGCTCATGACATTTTGGTAATGGTTCGGTCACACTACCAAAGACGACGACGACCACGACCAAAATTCCAATCTTGCCGAAATTTGTTCAAAATCAATATTAAAATCTCCCGTCATTCTAGTACGCGGAAATAAAAAATTTCGAGGTCAATTATTAAAAAAAATAGGGTTTTTTTGCGATTTTCGCCGAGATGGTAAGTTTATCATACAATCACCTGAACCAAAATTGTAGATCATCTAATTATCTATAAAAAAGGTTAAATACATTTTTTTCCAGGAGCCACCGTTTCTATGAAAAACCTGTTTGTTTATCCATTGATCTCAAAAAAATTTTTTCCAAACACCAATACGACAGGAAATTCTTAAATTTCATTTTTAATTGTGTTTTGCACAATTTTATTTAATTGCGACTGGATGAAAATTTTCTTGGTGGTCGTCCATGTCCTTGGTAGGGTGACCGAATCCTTAGGCAAAACATCATACGCTTATGTCAATTTCTATCGATAGCGTATTCTATTCCTTGGCGTTTTGACGTTCGTCTCGGCGCTCTGGAACCTATTTACACAGCATCCAATCTAATCCAACCATACAGGGAGTCAAGCGATGATATACCTAACTACTGTAAAGTCCAAGTCACGTATAAACTCATTACATGATGTTTGCTCCAGCTTTCAAAGGCAGTTACAGTTCCCTGAGGCCTGACAGTGTCGAGTTAACATCCAGGACAGGGATTCAGGGAAAAAATGCTTTTCGGATAATGTTGTTTAAACTTTTTTGATGCGGACATATAAGTAACTAGATTACCGCCCGCGGCTTCGCCCGCACAGAAGAAAAACCCGCATAGTTCCCGTGGGATTTCCGGGATTGGGTCATTTTCCCGGGATAAAAAGTAGCCTATGTCCTTTCTCGGGTATCAAAATATCTCCATACCAAATTTCATGAAAATTGGTTCCGTAGTTTAGGCGTGATTGAGTAACAGACAGACAGACAGACAGAGTTACTTTCGCATTTATAATATTAGTATGGATTGTTGATGGTTTTTGTTATAGGTAGTAGTTTTGTATGTTTTTGTTAATGCGTTTTGGTAAACTATATATGCGTATCCGATATAAAACTATTTAATTTGGACAGTTCTCCCCTCATGTAGTAAAGTCGTGCGCGATCTCATCGTTATTAATAGATAATTTCTTGAACTAACTGAAGGAAAACACAAAAGAAACTTTATAAAACTTGTTAATTACACAACTTTTTGTAACACTAATATTTTCCGACTAAAGCGATCGAAGCAACTTTCACGAACTTCAAGCAAATTCCGCGAACACATAAAACTTTTGTTTTGTTTATGACGAGTTTCCTCAACTTACTGGATATAAGTAACAATACCCCACTTTATAGTTTCACCGCTGCATGCTCGTTTTTTGCGCATTCCTAGCTGTGACTGGCCGCGGCAAGTTGTAATGGAGTTGTCAAGTGCATGAGTTTACGTATCGAAGCGTTGCGGCACAAGTTTTGAGTGCGGGAGTTATGTGAAGTGCCTGACTTTAGCTATTTGCAGACTTTATATAGTTTGTGTGCTTGATATCTAAGCCGCAGTACTGCAAGTTGTAACTTTTAGTTAGAAATTAGAAATTAAACTTCAAAGTGCATTCACAATACGATTAAACATTGTATTAATTAAACTGGTGTTTCTATTTGATAACTTCACGTTGAAATGAAATAATAAATTAATTAGATCACGTTTTCCGCCTCGTTAAGCATTTAATAAGTAATGAATAAGCGAACATCAAATATAATAAAAAAAATGTGTGCGTGTACTAGTGTACGCACGTAAATGAAACTTCTTTATGACCTTTTTTTCCAAAAAATTATTTACTATATGCAACTGTACAGAAATACGTCGAATAACGCGTGGTAGGGATAAGAAAAAGATGGCGCGTAACGGAAAAATGTTACATTAAATTTTTTTCCAACCCCGATAAAGAAGTTTCACTTCAATAAAATCTTTTGCATGTATAAGTGTAATTGTATACCATATAGAGTCAGAGCTTAAACGTACCATTAAATACTATTACGAACAAATCAGGGCACGGCATGTATAACGTATAATGTATCTTTATCTGAATCGCGATAACTAGCATGATTGTTACTAAAGGCCGTGCCTACTTGTAGTTCCGTTACAGTTAAAGTGAATATAGAATACAGAAGAATTTTATATGATTTCTGATAACGTTTTAACCCAAAAATATATTATAATTTATAGTAGATATAAAGTTGCCTTGTTTTTGAACACTCTGCAGCAATTGTATGCTAGTTTTATTTTATAAATTTGTTATGATGGTTAATAATAAAATGATCAAATAATTTCTCTGATGGACGACTTGCTGATCCTTGGTTAAATTATGAAAGTATTTTGCATATTTAATGAAATATATTTTATTTGATTATTATTGTTTTACTCACAATTAAACGCTTTATTAAAATATTACTATAAACTACGGCTTACTTTCTAAGTATTAAAACGATACTAAAGTCTCATCCATTTATAATCACGCACACTACAATACCTAACACGCAAAGTAATTTGCCATATTAAAAAATTCAATACCAATTCGCAAGTTTAGTATTCCTCGGAGACAACCCCGGGGTATCGTCCAGGGCTTTGACTTGAAGATACTCCGCCTAATTGTGGAATCCCCGGGACGTCAGCGGGATAGCCCGGGATAGATTTATGGCAGTCCCATCCTTGTTTATTATAGTCGTGATTTTTATTTGAACGCGTATAAAAAGTGGTGATGGTGAATCATGTACTTAGCGGAGCAGGGTTCCTTTTGAGAAAATGGATTGCAAACGATAAGAGCCTTATTGAAAACATTATCAGCGAAGAACGAGACGAGCAATCAACATTTATGTTTAAAACGGAAAACACGCCGAAAACCTTAGGCCTACGATGGGACCCGATTAGTGACGTATTTGTATTTGACTATGATAGCGTAATAAATGAATACTCAGCAAAGTTAACGAAAAGAAAATTATTATCGGAAATGTCTAAGCTATTTGACCCATTAGGATGGTTGACGCCACTTACAACAAAAATTAAGATTTTATTTCAAAAAGTATGGTTACAAGCAGATCTTGAATGGCGTGATCCAGTCTCCCAAGATATAAAAAGCGAATGGATAAAAATAAAAAAGGAGCTAAATACGTTAAAATGTATTAAAATTCCCAGATGGTATAAATGTGAGGAGAATAGCACAATTGAATTACATGGGTTCTGCGATGCCTCAATAAAAGCCTATGCATGCGTCGTATATGCCAGAGTCGTAAAAAATAGCTCAATCTCAACTATAATAATAGCAGCAAAATCCAGATTAGTACCGAATAAAAAAGAAGTATCGTTACCTAGATTAGAATTATGTGCCATGGAGTTATTAACAAAGTTAATGAATAAAATAAAAAATAGCATCAGCAGCACAAAAGTTGAAATTTATGGTTGGAGCGATTCAATGGTAGCCCTTGGTTGGATCAACGGAAACCCCGACCGTTGGAAGCCCTTTGTAGCAAATCGGGTAAAGAAAATTCACGAAACAATGCAACCTCAATCATGGCGCTATGTAAAAATGAAGGAAAATCCAGCTGACGCAGCGAGTCGAGGTCAAACAGCATTACAATTAAAAGAAAACTTATTATGGTGGCGAGGTCCGGGATGGTTATTAAGTTCAGATTTTAAAAATAAGCAGCAGCACACTAATTATACGACAAATTTAGAAATAAGAAAACAAGTTAATATTATTCAAAAAGCATACACATCAAGCATAATAGATCATTTATTATACAAATATAGTTCATTATTAAAAATAGTACGAGTATTAGCATGGATATTACGAGCGATTACACCGTCATTAAAACAAAGGCCGACGTATCTCACATTACAAGACGTGAGAAAAGCTAAAACAGCAATTATTAAATATGTTCAATCGACTGAATTCTCAGCTGATTTAGAGCAATTAAAAAAGGACAATAAATTACGATCTAATAGTGCATTATTAAGCTTAAATCCATTTTTAGATGAAAATGGTATTTTAAGAGTTGGAGGACGTTTAAAAAATTCAAACATCAGCGAAGATATGAAACATCCAATAATTATTCCATATAGCGGGCGTTTAACGGAACTACTTATAAATGAAGCACACGAACTTTCTTTTCACGGTGGAGCAAAAATTACTATTTCAATTTTAGGGCAAAAGTACTGGATAATCAAAGGATATCGAGCAACAAAAAAGCAACTTCGGACCTGTATCACATGTAAGAAGCGAGAACCTACAAAATTACATCAACTAATGGGAGATATGCCTAGCTATCGTGTCAATCCAGCTCCTCCGTTTTATCATACAGGAGTTGATTTTACGGGATTCGTCAACGTCAAGATTAATAAAGGTCGAGGAGTAAAAACCACAAAAGGTTACATAGCGTTATTCATATGCATGGTTACGAAAGCAGTACATATAGAGATAGTTTCCGACCTCAGCAGCACAACTTTCATAGCGGCTCTGCGACGCATGGCAGCACGACGCGGAACCCCAAAGCATATATATTCAGATAATGGCACGAACTTTGTCGGTGCAAATAAAATTATACAACAAGAATATAATGAATTAATAAGCAATTTTAGCGATAGTTTTTACAAAGAAATCACTGAAATGGAGATAGAATGGCACTGGAATTGTCCATCGTAGCCTAGCGCAGGAGGAATTTGGGAAAGATCGATAAGAAGCCTAAAACAGCATATAAAAAGAGTAGTGGGAGAGCAAGCTTTAACCTTTGAAGAATACAGCACAATCCTTGCACAGATAGAAGGATGCCTTAATTCAAGGCCTTTATGTTCAATTACGGAAGATGTAGAAGATTTAGATTTCTTAACACCTTCACATTTTTTAAATCAGCGAGCGGAGAATACTCTAATAGAAACAGCACATGATGTCAGGACTAGATGGTACTTAGTAAATAAAACTTTTAATGATATTTGGAAACGTTGGAAAAATGAATATCTCAGCCAGTTGACCGTTCGAAGCAAATGGTTAGAACCTCAAAGGAACCTTAAAATAGGGGATTTAGTGACCATTCACGATGATATTATGCCAGCCGGGAAGTGGCCAGTGGGCCGAGTAGTAGAAACCCATCCAGGAAGCGACGGGTTAGTAAGAGTCGTCACATTAAAAACAAAAAATGGGATCTTAAAGCGGCCAGTAGTAAAGTTATCATTATTACCACTCGAAGAAAAAAGCAATTTTCAGCAAAATAATAATATATCCATTCAAAACAACAGCAGCGAATTGAAAAGCGAAAGAAAGGAAAGTCCAATCATTCAAAACAGCAGCAGCGAATTGGAAAGCGAAAGAAAGAAATGTCGAATCAGACAAAATATTCCTTCAAAACTTGTAAGCGTCGTACTATCATTAATATTTTTTATGAGCATTTTATCCTACTCTACAGCGGAATATAAGTTAAAACAGCTTGAAAGCAATCTATCCATATACTTTGACTCGATGGGCGAAATGCAACTAGCTAGAGACAAATGGAAGATAGTTGCATATTTTGACATGTCTCCATATTGGCAAGGGAACAAAGCAGCTGAACTTTTATCGGATTACTTAGAAAAAACCTGCACTAACATGAATGAATCAAATCACTGCCAGACTATCTTGTTACAAATACGTCACGATTACAATGAACTCCAATACTACAACCAGCTGTTACTGAATCAGCATTTCGACGCGCGGTCAAGAACCCGGCGCGGTCTTTTCAATGCGGTCGGCTCAGTGGCTAATTCATTATTTGGAGTACTTGATCAAAGCTTTGCTGAGAAATATGAACAGGAAATCGAGCTAATTCAAAATAACGCAAATCATATAACTCAACTTTGGAAGAACCAAACATCGGTCCTAGAAGCCGAATTTAACATCTTAAAGCGAACAGAAAAAACCATAGAAACCCAGTACAAAATGTTTAACAGACATTTAAATATCTTAAACAACAAAACAAATATAATCCAATCTGAAATTGAAACCATTCAGGAAGTAACCTTATCAGCAATAGCGTGCAACAATTTAATTCAGAACTTACGTAGAATTCAAGATACTTTATTGGACACTACCACTGAAATTTATCACGGCCAGATAAATGTACACTTATTGTCACCGAAACAATTGCGCGACGAGCTGCAAATTATATCCAGCCAAATATCCAAGGACGTTACGTTACCAATAGAAAACATCCATACAGACCTATATAAAATCTATAAATTAATAAAAGTAAAAGCTAGAATTACCGAAAACTTTTTTATATTTGAAATCCTCATACCATTGATTAGCCGGGACAATTTCCAACTATACAGACTGATACCCATACCCAAGCAAGTTAACAGCAATATGATAAGCATAAAACCAATAGCGGAATATATTTCTATAAACATAAAGAGAGATGCCTACATAACATTAACCTTAGCCGAACTACAAGCATGTCAAAACCAAAATGATATTTATTTTTGCCAATTGCACGGTCCCATAATAAGTTTTAGCAACAATGAACGTTTTTGCGAAATAAAAAATAACAAATGTGAATACAATATAAACAGCTGTAAAAGTAATTGGATACAATTACATGATCTAACTACATATTTATATTTTCAATGCGATACTGCACACATACGTATTCTATGTGATAATGACATACAGTCGCGCCAAGTCAGCAAGGCCGGACTTATATCACTGAGTAAACAATGCATAATAAAGGGACATGATATCACTATACTCATTTAAGCAACTTGAAAACAAGCTATATCTGAAACCGGACATATTAGAAACCAAATTAAATCCCATCCACAATCTGATTAACTCTGCTCTGCCTATCACAAACTACTCTGACAACGAAGAAATCAATACATCATTAAAATCTCTTGGGGAGAAAATAAAAATTATGAAAAACGCTGTCGATGAAACGGATACCTTAGGTATTTCGCAACACGACCTACACCAATATGCCGTATCATATGGAACACTAGCATTAACAATATTAGCAAGCATCTTTTTCTTCGTGTGGTGGCGAAGGAGTCGAGCGACTCCACAGCAGAGCGTCCCAGCAGCCCAACAGCAGAGTGTCCCAGCAGAGCAACAAACTATTCAGTCTCGGACAATACCCCAAGAGTGTGTCGATTCTAGTGTGTGCGTGCATCAAAAAAGTGTTACTAGTGTTCGTGCGTCTCCCTTACCCGAGCGGGGAGAGTGTATCAGTGAAGTAGCGTCATGTGAACAAAACAGACTCAGACGATGGGCAAGTGCGCGTTTTAAAAGGAGCGATAGGTCGACATCGCCAATAGCTAACAAACGCTCTGCTATAATAAGTGACTCGGTGGTGGAAATATAATCTCTAAGCATTATAAACATTTCAAGACTTATAAAAAATTAATATATATCTTCTGTGGGCTTCGGGAGCATGTTCGAGCAGCGAACAAATATTTTATTTTAAATTACTTATTATCCATAGTTACATTACATATTACAATAATTGAGCAATAACGTAAATGAGGTCAAGCTGCCTCAGCAGTATTATCGTGCGACGGCCGAGCCGGCCGGAAAGCGCAGTTCACCCTTAGCAGCGCCCGAGTGCTCTATCCGCTCGAATCCGCGTAAATCACATATATAATTATTAGCAGCCATTAAAGTGTTCCCAGTGGTCCCATAATATCATAGCATCATTAGCAGCATTTATAGCGACCTAAATACAGTCCACTTTCGATGTAATACGTAAACCGTACAGACTGAGTGGACGTTTTGCGAATTGACGGTTTTTGTCAAATGCTGTAGCGGAAATTTTGAGTTTTACAGTTTTTATGGTATCGGATTTTGTATCAAAATGAAATAATAAAACTAGTGACATTATTTAACAAGTGGATATTACGATTTCAATGGATTTAATATTATTAAAAACATAATAATTATTCGCGACCAACTTAACAGAACAATATGATATAACCTTTAAAATATTGCTTTCCTATTCAGTTAATTCTTCATTGTAATTTCTACTCTTTTGAATTCGATATTACCTATCAACAGGCATCTATCACGAAAGGATATGACAAAAACGATATTCTTCACAATAGGATGTTGGATTGGAACAGATAAAGGCGGGAAACACGAGTGTGTCTGCGTCGGGAATCGAACCGGAAACTGGCTTTGTGTGCCACCGCGCAGGAAATTACTACGGTGTACCTATACGGCTTTGATGTTGTTTCGTTTGGAAATATGGAAGACACCTGCGTTATTATGATGCCTAAAAGCAGTATTTTTAAGTGACGGCACTATACGACCATACTATACATAGATATAGGTAGCCACAGAATACATAATAGTAGCTAAATGCTACAGAACGGACACTCTCCGCCTCCCGCCAAAATTAAACACTTACCTCACCCCGCACGATCAGCCTAAAAATGGTCCGCATTTTTCTGCAAGGACGATACGCAACGAAGATTGACAACATTAATCAAATTGACTTAAAGTAGTTTTATTATTTTGGATTTGTGATTATCGTTTTTCGTAGAAAATGGTTAGATATTGTGCTGTTTACGGATGTATTTCATCAGAAAAACGCGATTTTTTTTTTACGCTAGTCACAAATGTGCCAACCATAAAGCGTTAACACACACATTTGCAGTCTCTACAGTGTGACTGTCAAAACGATAATTTTGTATGGAGTGTCCGGGGTGTGGTATAGCTCTATCATTATCTATACTAATCTTATATAGCTGAAGAGTTTGTTTGTTTGAATGCGCTAATCTCGGGAACTACTGGTCCGATTTGAAAAATTCTTTCAGTGTTAGATAGCCCATTCATCGAGGAAGGCATCGAGGCTATATATCATCACGCTACGACCAACAGGAGTGGAGCCACGCGGGTGAAACCGCGGATCACAGCTAGTTAATTACAATCAAGCTTTACGGCTTTTGAAATAAAAATTGTAACGACACTTACGTTCTTGTAGTCTATAAAAGTACAAAAGAGGAAGTACAATATTTTTAAGATCGTTAAACTGTCATTGGGTTCAATAAAAATTGTTATCACATAAAATATGCAGGCGTTTCGGAAAGCGGCGCATAAATTGTCGCAAGCTTTGGGTTGTGGTTATCGCATCGGAGGCTATTTATGTGCTAGATATTATGTAGATTTATATTTTTTAACCGACTGCGAAAATAGGGTGGTTCGTGATATGATTGTGCTTTTATTTGTGGGTCATACAATTTGATTTGATATACCTAATTTTCATATAACTGTAATACACGTGTTTATATTACTTTACCGTTTACAAATATCTATACACAATATTTGACCGTGCATTTATCGAATGATGTTTTCCATTTACTATTATTTTCAAAGATAAACCATAACAACAGATGAACCTATGTGAAGTACTTACGCAATGGTATATTGTACCGGTGAGCGTTTGAATAATAAAACTTCGATTAAGTATTTAAATTATTTCTATATTTCACTTTAATAGCAGAAAAATATTAATTATTTTTATCTTCTTTTCAGGTAAACACCAGAAATGCCAGAGTTACTAAAGGTATTTAGAAGAAAGAAGTTGTCTCAACAACGCTAAGGGAGGATCACAATCACCCCATCCAATGAATGGTCATTAGGCATTTGTATGTTTTTGTGAAGTTGTTTTTCAAGTCAGGTTGAATGTACAATAAACGGTAATTGCGCCATGTAAGTTAACATGTTAATATACTTGGATGTTAGCACCTCAAGTGCTGGTTATAAATATAGAACACTAGCAGTCCGCCCCGGCTTCGCCCGTGGTACATTTTTCGCAATAAAAGGTAGCCTATGTTCTATCTCAGGATCTAAAGATTGTCTGTGCCAAATTTCATCAAAATCGGTTGAGAGGTTTAAGCGGGAAAGCGTAACAGACAGACAGACAGACAGACATACAGAGTTACTTTCACATTTATAATATTATATTATTAGTAGAGATTAGGAGTAGTTGTTGTTAATTAGTAGGTTCTTGGATTTTAAATAAATCTATTTTATACTAGCTTTCCGCCCGCGGCTTCGCCCGCGTTTTCAAAGAAAAACCCGTATAGCTCCCGTTCCCGTGGGATTTCCGGGATAAAATCTTTCCTATGTGTTAATCCAAGTTACCCTCTATATGGGTGCTTAATTTCTTTATAATCGGTTTAGTAGTATTTGCGTGAAAGAGTAACAAACTCACACATACACAGCGTGAAATCTTTCGCAATTATAATATTATTATAGTAGTAAGTAGGGTAAGTACGTAGGAAGTAGGATATCTATAGATAGATGCGTACGGGTGTAGACTGTAGGCAAGGATAATAAGAATAGATGTTATGTTACGTTTGTTAGTATTGTTTCAATAGTATCAATTAAAAAAAGAAACCAATTTAAATATCAAAACCAATTTTAGTTTCTTCGGTAGATGCTGTAGTTTAACTGGTCAGCTAGCTATACAAACATGTTCTGCAATTACGTCACTCGCATTATGAACTACAAACATTACTATTGATTATCGCTAATTGTTAATTACACACATTAGTAACTTGCTGAGTTGCTCACACTCCCGGGAATACGTGTAATTGAGAACAAAGTTTCGCGATCGGTGCCGGCGTGATTGAGTCGAAATATTAACTTGGCTGATATATTTTCCATGGAGAACTTTATTGAAGGGACTTATTTTAAAGAAACAAGTTATAAAAGCTTAGAAAGTGTGATGTTGTTTAAATAATAAATTCATGAGCCATATATCTTTTTACAGCAATAGAAAAATAGCGCATTTTAAACCGATGCAGTTTAAAACTAAGAACAATTTTCTTAACAATAGATACCTAGGTATATTCGTATATTATGAAATATCATGTTCAGTTTTTGTCACAGATTATATTTCCATTAAAAATTAATAATATTGTAAATCTCTAAGCAAAAACGTCGGAGTTGTCCTTAAAGTGAGTTGATTAACAAAATTTAATAAACAAAGTTTATAACGAATATTATAAGTTATATCATTTTCGAAAGGTAGTTTTAGATTATAATTATAGGTATTAAAAGCTTAAACATCGGTCGTTAATTAAAATTAATGTTCATTTTTGAACATTTCACGAGTTTCCTTAATATACGCGACCCTAATTTGAGTTTGGGTATTCTTAAACTTTTGATACTGTGTATATTAGATCCGACGTAATTACATATCGATATATGAATATGAAAATATTTTCAGACTTATTGGCAGTTTCTGGATATATGGTTGATATTTCGGTTATCAGTTAAAATGACTATGACGCAACTACTTCCCAGTTCAATATTAAATATTCTTTGTCTTTTATAATAAATTGTATCGGAATATAATCATTAGAGAGATCGTTATCTTCCTTGCACCAGCTACCTATATTACTTGCTCTGTGGCACCAAGTACCAACATTTAGGTCTAGAGGAGGTGTTTAACATAAATGTCGAGGAAAAGCATTCTCAACCTGTAGCTTGAACAATCACGCTTTTGAAATTTTTAAAAGATATTTTGAGATAAATGAAAAATAAAATATAATCATATAAATAGATTTATGTGAAATCGGTTTAGTAGTCGCAGTCAGTAGTACACGAAAGTCCAACAGCCACACATACAAACTTTCGAATTTTTCTATTTAATTTTATTACTGTTACGCTTAAATAAGCAATTATTCGTGTAAATAACTAATTAACACATTAATGAGACGGCCAACGGAGCTATAGCTCTAGCAGAGGATACACTGATTTATTCAGTCGGAATTGATGGCTTTCACAACCGTTAATGACATCCAACAATATATTGATGGATGTGTAATGCAGTAGATATAATATATGATATCATTATATGATTGTTGTGTTTGTGTTTATATTCAAGGATCAATAAAAATTTTGAATAATGAGTAAAAGCTCTACAGACGACTACGCTTATTTTTTTTAATTAGTTTTATTCAGATGATACTGTTGGTATATTTTAATACTATTGTATAATGCATATCTGCTATTGTATATTTAATCAAAATACGATAATATCTATTAGGTATAAAAATTTGTCGAATACTTGTACATCACTTTATTTGCTTAATCTCCACAACGAAATATGTATATTTTTCTTATTGGAACTAGAATAAAGTATCTACTTTTAATTTAAAATAAGTACGTGTACCTATATTATTTTAAATTGAAACGCAGCGGCACGTGTAAAACTGATACATTTATGATTCATTTGTTTAATATCAGTTGACATAGCACTTGCCTGTATTTTAGTATCTATCGAAACCGATATTTCATAAATAACGCAACGCCCGGCGCCGTATGGAATATGGATACACTGCGAATGAATAATTCACACGAAGACCCGCAGTTTGAACATTTGAATAAATCTCTAATGGTTGCTGATTTGCTTTTTATATTTATGTAGACTTGTGATGTATTGTTTACAGTTTAGTTTTTATATAGGCTTGTCGTCGCCCATTGATGAAAATATATTCAAATATATCCTGTGTTAAATTTGCAGCTTTGCGAATTATCATAATCAGTCGAGTAGTTTTTGAGAACAAACAAATACGATATCTGAATCTGTGTAATACCTTACCCTTTAACCTTTAATATACGAATTTCTAAATAAAATTAACAAAACATTTTAATTTAACTAGTCATACCTAATCATATAGCTATATCATTTTATCAAACTTCAACAAGAAGAGATTGAGAATAGAGAAGAGAAGCAGGGAGAAGACAGAAGGAGTGTCAGACGGAGCCCGGCGTGTGATCTTATTGGTAGTGTGATTGTAATCTATCATAAGACACACGCGGCTCTGTCTGTCATCCCATTACACAACGTGGATGAAGATTTATGGAAGAAAAGAAGAAGATTTAAGTTAATATTATTTATTTTAGAAATTAGTTTCTAGGTTGAAAAATGTTTATGTTTGTTATGAGAAGGAGACAGCGTGTAGAGGGAGCGTTATTAAAGATAAATATCGTATAATTATGTATCGTGTAATGATTCATTTATTATTAATGAAATATGGTATTGCTTTTTTTTCATTTGTTAGATTTCTCCTATGCTCAGATAATAGTAGAATATTTGTTTAATAAAATATCGGACAGTGATTGTTTGTCTATATGAAAAAATAATCTATGTATAAATAATTAATATCCTTCGAGACCTTGTTCGAGACTCAAATAAAGCATTGTAATTAGTATAGTCATGGTAGTAAACTCGGTTAGCACGTCGACTTTAAGTGAACAAGAGATTTTACTTTGATAAGTTTTCTAGTTGATTGAACAAAGCTCTGCTGGCAGTTTATAAGTAGTTTTAATACCGATGTTTGCAACTTATTTAGTGGGTTTCTCTTTGCTTTAATCGAATATTAAAATATCGGCGAGTTTTATGTACTATATAATTACGTGTATTTATATAGTAGATTTATCTTTAATGTAACACCTTTAACTGGATATAAATGAACTCTACATATTGCTCCAAAGATAAATGTGTCATTGATGTTTATTTCCTCTTATAAAATAATGAAAGATTTATGAAAATATTTGTTACTTATTATTAGGAAAATATGAAATTAAATAATTAATGTGTGAAGTTTTATACAGTAAACGGTTATCGCACGATACGTGAGTGAAGCGAGCGAAGCGATGCGGGCGTAATCTTGTGATATTATTCAATTTTATTTATCGAAATAAATTATTTTGCAATAGTATTTCAATAAAAAATAGTCAACATTCAACCATTATAGTTATAGGTAATACACGATTATTGCAAAATGTATAATTTTCTACCATTTAATCGACAAAAACATAAACCATGTAAATTAAAGGTTTCACCTTAAAGCATTTCTGAAAGTCATTCTGACTAACTTAGTAACTCGATGGCTGACCAAACAGAATGTAACTTCGTTAATTTACCACCTCGTGCATCCAGTGTACCTTTGGCTTAATGAAGATTTAAGGCATTTATACATTTTCAAAGAGGACTTTAGTGCTCTGCTTTAGGGACTGGGTTTAGACAAATTGCTTGTTTAAGTCTCTTTCTCGTCTCTTTGGTCGATCCTTATTTAGATACAAGGCGATTTATTCGAACATCGTTTGGAAGAAACGCGTTGGCATTTGTAATCCGTAGTGTATATTATCACGTATGAATATGAAATAAAATATTAATAAAAATCCTGTATCGTACATGTCATTTCTTAAGTTTTTTTTAGGTAAGATATATCTAATTTTAGATAAGATATTTAAAAAAATATGTATTTTTTTTCTTTTCAAAAAAGGTCTTTCTTTTAATACTATATTGCCAAGACGAGATATTAATGTCTCATTTTAATTCTATTACTTTTCTCCATTTGTAGACGTACGTCACAAAAGGGCACGTCAGAGTCACGGTCGTTAATTCTATTTAAAACAAGTAACAAAAGAGATACGTTTCTTAAAATAAAATTCAAATGTAAAAACATATTCTTATGAATCTTTTCTATATTGTGTTTTATTTTAATAACTTTTAATTTAATAATTTAATTCCTTACTCAAAAACAATCACAAAAAGCACGAACCAAAGACAACTCGAAAACAAATTCAATGGATATTAATTGAAAAGTTAAAGTGCACAGTTAGCGTAGTGCAGTCTCTATTGAAACTCGATTGAATTGCTCCAACTCGAATTGTTCTCGAAATTGTTTGACCCGAACTCGCACTGTTTGTTACTCAATCGACGGTCCTTTGTCGCCGAATTTTGGGAACGCCAACGAGGGTATAAAGTTAGGTGTATAACTACGTTGGGAAGTCGTTTCGCCACGAGTGAATGGCTCAGTTGGTAGAATATTTGTTCAGAAATTTTACATAAGAAATCGTGTTTGATTTTACTAAAATATTTGTGTTACGTATTGAATGTGTTATATTATTATGTATATTTTGTGTGTGTAAATTTTATCATTATGTGCGTAAAACACAACCAAAAAACATTAAAATGATGTTATTTCGCTGGAAAATGTGAAATGGGAAAATTTAAATTGAATGCACAAAACATAAAAAATATGGAAAAACCTACGTATAAGTAATGTTTAACAAAGGGTGTAACATCGCTACGGCGCTACGGTGCTACGGCGTAGTTAGATTGCCTACGTGTGTCATTTGGTTGTAAAACATTGTAGGTACGTGTTCAATTTTACAGGAAAGGCTTTAAAATAAAATAGCTAAGAGCAATTAACCTATAGAGTACTTGTATCGAGCGTATACAATTTACATATATTTGTTTCTCTCTATCTAAAGAAAACGTCGTATGAAAGAATGAGACAGCTATAGACAACAAGCTACGTTTCAACATAGTCATGGCACCATTTTTACTATAGGTACGTATTTAGATAGATAGAAGGTGATAGTGATGGGATATGCTTCAATCGATAAAATCGTGAATGTATTTTGCATTTACGGTTTCGTGAAATAATAAATAATAAAAAAACAAAACTTATAATTAATTTCAGTTGAATACATTATTTGTTTAATCCTACGTATATAATAAATGCGAAATTATGTGAGAAGGGATGTTACTCTTTCACTGCGGAACCGATTACAATGAAATTTTGTACATACACACATAGGTTAGGTTTTATCCCGGAAATCCCACGTGAACGGGAACTGTGCAGGATTTTCTTTAAAAACGCGGGCGGAAAGTTAGTACATTATAAAAGAAATTTTAAAACTTGAAATGTAATTTAAAATAAAGAAGGAAATGATGATAAAGTTAAAGGAGTGAGGAGAAAGGCACAGTCAGCATGAAGGAATCATGCAGCATTTTAACAAGTTAATAAAAGGACAGTCTTAATGAAAACATTTTCCTAACATCCTACTAATAAATCGAAAGTTTGTGAGGATGGATGTTTGTTACTCTTTCACGCGAATACTACTAAACCGATTAAAATGAAATTTGGAAAAATTACTTTTGATCCCGTAAATCCAACAGGAATGGGAACTATGCGGGTTTTTCTTTGAAAACGCATGTATATTAAGTATGTATTTCAATAGTAGTTTCTCATCTATGAGAACTGTCATTTAATCAACCGTTTAATTTTCACATAGTTACACATTTAAAGTAGGTAACTTATGTGTAAAAAATTTCAAAATAAAAATTCACTCTCTTTAATCAAATGTATTTATTATCTACAGGAACAAAAAAAACGTAAGCGTAAGATTGCACAATTCTTCTAGAGTATCCATCTTGATAACAAGTAGGCTCGAAATGCAGTGAACACAATATTGCAAATTGTGGCGGCGTCCAATCAACTCATGTCTCACGTTTTATACCCATTTTTTATTTAGCTCTGGAAATCTAAAACAAAATGAATTTATTAATAATCTGAAAGAGAAATTAATAAACAACAAACGAAAACTAAAACACATAGTGCAAATAAAACAACCACGTGGTATGTTTTATTTTCCTGCGGTAAAAAATTTACATCTATTATTTGCAACAACAACTACATATAAATCTGATTTATGAAACAAAATAAATAAATCAACGTTAATATGAAATAGATTTTTTGTCATAAATCGATAATATACGCTAGATGTGTTACAACACTACGGTGGTAAACAAAATGCCAAACGTGATATTATTGTGACGTTTTTTAAAAATTATTTCATTATTTTATATTCCACAACCCCATAAAGTGGGTAAATGTTACAGTTACAACATAAAATTACAAAAAAGCGCTTGATAAAACCTTCAAATAGGTTTAAAACATAAATATTTATCAATTTGCTGAAAATCACTTACCGATGGAAAGATATTTTTACATTGTTTTTATCCAAAACTCCCATTCGACTAGTGATAGCCGGTTGCTAAACATACAATAGTTATTTTAGCACACTGACTAATAAAAAGAAACACTGTACACTTTATATTTTCTAAATATTTCGTTAAAAACACTTGACGCACTGAGCCCACCAGCTGGTTGGAAAACAAACTGACTGCCGGCGCGCTACGTTTGAAGACAGTGCAGATACTCTATCGCTATCTCAATCTGGCTTATGCTGTTATTGACTAAGAGTAAGTAGATTAGAAAATATGTATTTTGTTCTGTCTTAATATAAGAACTCTATAGGTTAATTGCTCTTAGTAAAATAGCATTGCGATACTATGGAACTATTGTTTGAAAAGGACAGTTTGTGTTCTAGTGATAGTTTGAAGTTATAGTAAGATAGGATTAATATAAACAACTGCGAGAAAATAGACTCCAAAGTAAATTAATGTGAACAGATAATATAATATGAGGAAAGCAGGAAAGATAATTGTGCGTAGAGCTAAGATAAGGGAAAGGAAAGCAAACATATGAATGGGATTACCGAATAGAAAAACAGTTGCGGACTTCGATCAGTTCATGGACTAAGGGTGTTTTTTTACCAATAATACGTGAGGAATGCGTTTGTAAATAACCAATACTATCGCCTCAAACCAACCTCAAACGCTAAATGCTCAAACTTCAAACTAAATGAAGCGATATGATTGGTTATTTACAAACACATTCCTCGCTTATTATTGGTGGAAAAGCACCATAAATCCCCTAATTTTCGCAAATCGTAACACATTTAAACTTCTGTAGTACCAAAAAAGAAAATTGGAATATAAAAACTATTGAAAAACAGTCGTTATAGAAATGAAATTTCACGCCAAATTGTCATATTGCGTGTTTGTATGCGGGTAGTGTGAAATTATACCACGTGTGACCCACACCACCCCATAGTTTTGTTGTAAGGAATTTGTAGGCGGTTGATGTGTTTTGCTAGTTATTCATAATTTTGTGTATATTTGGAACTGGTTTACATGTGGAGGAAGGAAGGTGGAATTCCTCCATCGAAGAAGGGAGGATCCTCGACCAGTCTACTCGACTGGCCGGCCGTTAAGCCGTATCAAAAATATGTTGTACAATTTACTTAATTATTAATAATTTCATTACAATAATTATGTAGAATAGTTTAGGTCTATGTAGGATACGGCAGGTGAGCTAGCGATGCGAGCGAGAAGCCATCCGCTCTTAATGTATGCTAATGTCTCTATTCCCTAATGAATTGCTATAAAACCAGCTTCTACATATCCCACTGGTATCATGATTTGTTATTCTCTAACCACATCTATTTAATGTGTTTATTATTCTTAGTATTCATTAGTGTACATAAAATATTTTCCAACGAAAAAAGAGCGTGTGCGCCGACACGTGTCAGAAGTGAATCTTCTTTGGCAAGATTCAAAAATATATCGTCGCCTTACTTCATTACGTGACGGTATTGCCATTACGCGACCTTTAAACTCTCAAAACACGGGTTGGATTGAATCCATTAAAGTCTTTAATTCCTAAAACATAATAAATATTTAAAAATAACCTGTTACAACGGTGCTTACATTTTATTATAAAACTCACAGCCAGATAAATAATAAGTGTATTTAAATTCGTATGAATAAATATAATATGTTATATTAATCAATGATGTGAACGCTATAAGAGGATTTTCCCTCATTGAAGATAAATATGAACGTTTATTTCGTAGAATTTTACTCATCATACAATTTTATTTTTCCTTCAATTTGTCCTTCAAACGTATTTAATGGATTATATACGCGAACAAATTTAAATAACAGTAAGCGATTTTCGCGACAGGTGAAAAGCGTTTTTATCTATAGAAATATCACTGCGATATATATCTTCGCGTTTGTGTGAAGGAAGCGGCGCTTGCAGGAAACTCTGACGATTCCTGTCTTCCTTTGAACAAAACCGTTTTTCTGAAAGCTACGAGAAATGTATTGTCAGTGTCGCTTTGTTCGAGGAGTTTCTCGTGAGATAAATGTGAAATGAGTTTTTATGTCATTCTACGTGAGGTATAATAAATTTTATTTTAATGGCAGAAAATTAACATTTTTACTTTTTACTGAATTTATTTTTATGTTTGAATATCAAAGTTTTAAAACGTAAAAATTGTTTATGGAGATTAAACCAAGTTTTGGTGTTTTTGGATTTTTCAAAGACGAAACAAACAAAGAATCTAATCATGGGTTTTATTTACTAGGAAATGTTTGATATGAAAGTATATTTAACGAACATAAGTTCTTCGAAACAAGGCCGGATACAATCGTCAATTTCCTGTTGATATGTACCGTGTAATAGCCGGAACGACTAAAGAGCATTTCGATTGTTCTAAACTGTATTTGAGCGGTGCTCGTGTTGTTGTTGTTTGAGGAAATGTTGTTAGAGCTGTGTTTAGATTGTTGCCTGGAGAATGGTCTGTGAAGTGGGTATAATGTGTTGAGGATGTATTGAACTCTGTATACTATTTTATGAAGTATCCTTCAGTTAGCTGATCCACACATCGTTTTTTGTTTAGGCGTGAACAATATTTTTTTATAAATGTACAATAATTTACGTCTATTTATTACTTCTTCTTCTTCTATTTCACATTTTGGAGAGGCGTTTTATTTCAAACAGTAGCTAATGTTTGACGAACATTTTTCGTAGTACTTCGTACCAAGTGTTGCCTAATTTTAAACAGCAATTCAAAAATCGTTAAAACCCAGGTATTATTTATATTAACAAATTATTTTTAATTCTCTCTGCTTTCATTCGATCATGGGCCAGCAAAAGATTACCAATTAGCTTTAGCAATTTTCACCTGTCTATTAATTAATATAAAGGTTTCAGAAGCTAAAGCTTTTGCACGTGCAAACAAACAAACAGAATAATTGCCAAAAACGGATCAAATAAAAGGGTTTTATTAAAAGCTGAAGTTTAATCCAATATACGAAATTAATGTGTGCTTAGGTTACGGAGCGATCGCAGTTACGTGACTTGTCGGGATTTTGATGTTCATATTAGAATTTTATATATTTTCAGGATTCATTAGTTCATAAGTTATAAACTTTTTATCAATGGCTATTTACGAAAGTATTAAAATACCAATTTAACATAATTTCTCCGAAATGCAAAAATGCAAAGACAGTATAAATCAAACAGATACAAAAAATATCCAATCTATAAAAGCAATTTCGCACTACTTACACTACTATATTACTTCCGCTTCAATAACAGAGAAACCGATATTTTTACACTTTAAACGGTTCCAAGTCGAATGCAGTTCCCGATAACCATCGGACCAAGTGAAATAACATCGTATTCCTCGCATATTGTTGCAGCGAGACCGCAAAGCTTTACAAATTGAATTTAAAATGAAGTATTCTTCTAAAATATTCCATGTGATTGCAAAGTATGGCAACTCGGACGGAATTCCAATTCGGCTGCGGCATGATGTAGGTATCGATGCATGCGCAAACTGGATTGAAACATCAGTGAAATAAATCTTTGTAGTTGGTATATTGAAATTATTATTGGTAGTTTGTTGTAGGTTGTTTAATTTTTAGTATGATTTTGATATTAAAAACTTTTTATAATGTTATTCATAATTTGTTAACTCCTAGCGTAGGTATCACCCACTCGTGTAAAATTCAAAACAAGATTTATTTCTTAAATAAAACAGATGAAATAGAGCACTATAAACGTAAAAGTATTAATAAGAAGCAACTGAAAATAATTGTAGTCGAACTTTAAGTCAAATTGTGTCATACTTGAACTACGGAGTTTATCGCGATTTTACGGTATAGTAGTATATTCAGATATGTTATAGTATTTTATTTTGGGATATGAATATCTTTGAATAAAGAATGCTAATTAATCGATTATTATATCTATCTATCAAAATAGTTCCATAATTGTTAAAACTATTCATCAAATAATATTGTAAAGGCAACTAGAGCTAAAACACCACAACTGCATTTAATCTTATTTTGTCTAGTTAGTACAGTTTCATATTTTGATTTAGGTATTTAGAACAATACATGACCTAAATTGATCTTCAAAAAAATGACAAATGAACGCGAAGAGAGCGGTATTTTTCCGTAATTTCCATTATGGCCATTATACTATAAGTACTAAAAGAGACTGTCGGAGTTTTTAGCAATAAATTTCTCATAAAATAAAAATGATAAGCGGTAATTAACTCAAGTATATTCCAAGTTGAAGGCGACTCCAAGTTACGGCCGAGATTATAAATTATTCCGCGATTTTATGCGTAATTATTTTTATTAAGCCGTTTTATAGTCTGTGGCTTGCTAAGTTTAATTAATTGCTTATCATTCTAGTCATGTCGCATCTTTTATGAGTTGCATTTTAATCTGTTGAAAGTTTTGTAGAGACTATAATGAATCTCCAAAAACGTGGCATGTTTTTTAAGCTATTGCATAGCTTCTATCGCGGGCCTTGAGCGCGGGGACCGAATCGAGAAATTCCGTAACGAAAAAACCTCACGCTCCCCACTCCGACGGGCGGTGGTGTGGCTTGAAGGCATAGCATGCAATAGCTTTACCGCGGCAGTCCCCGAGTTCCACACGTCGTTTTTTTCTTATGTATAAGTGATCATTAACTGTCGTGAAATTCTTCAAATAACAGGGCATTAGTAGCTTGCTGAAACCAAATTTGCAAATCAAGTCTAATGATCTTAGTTAGCGGTCAATCCCAAGTCAGCGTAGTCCATTGCATATTACCTACTGATCAAGCAGGCGTACAAACTCTACCTATTCAATTGCCCTCAGTTGGAAAGGATTTCGACAGTTTAGTAGATCATGATAGAAAGAGAAAATTAGGCATTTATTTCGAAAGAAAAATCATGATGATGTATGCCGACGAAAAATATTGATCTAACGCCAATTGAACGCTAATATAATAACAGACTACAGCGAGTGATAAAAACAAAAACGTCAAACGTTACAAAATTCACAAATGAAGTGGAAAAATGGTTGATGATTGAATTTTCGTGTTCCAAAAATGGTGTTGACAGCTATTCCAGTGCTGCCAGCAAATTGATATTAATTGACAGCTCTGCGTCTGTTATCTGTGCTTCAAGTTGAATTTATAAAAATTGATCGAGACTGATACTTGAAAGTATTGTTTCAGTATTTTTGGTATCAATGAGCCTCGTTTTAATCTTGAATAATGGAAGCTTTTAATATTTGGTTTTCGCGATGATGTCATTATTAATTGACTGACTGTCTTTCTTGTTTTATTGAAATTGATTTGTTCTTTTTTGTTAATATTGGATGAATTGTGATTTCGTATGCGTAAGTTTTTAAAAGTTTAAACTTTTATGTACTTACATAACGAACATTTTTTTTTAATTTATTGGTTAATTTGTTATGATTTAGGTATATAACTATGATTTATGTGAAAATTCATAATTTATTTAAAAACTTAAAACGAAGCTAGCAAATAAATATCTACTGTTTTCATAGCTAAAGGGCTGAAGAAACCCCGACTGATACAAAACGTCAGCAAATCTGTTGGCGACACGTGTGTTTCAGGTAACAAAAAACGCCACGTTTTCAATATAGTTTTAATAAAAGAATAAATCTAAATAAAATAGTTTATTTTATAGCATTCAGAATTCCGTTGTTAGTTTTGTTTGTGCGATGCCGCAATACGACAAATGCTCGGTTTCTTTGTCAATACAAACGGGAATGTTTATTCTGTGAGCAATAGAGAGCATCCTGTATATGAGAGCGGAATTTGGGAACGGATTCGTGGTTTGATAGGTATAGTTGTAGTGTTTGTTTTATTGCGTTATAGCGGTGCAAGAAATCTTTGAGGGAGTTGTTTTTCGGTTGTATGATTATTTAATTGGATTTAAAATAGAGTGATAGAGTTGTGTATAATATTAATATGATAGTTGATCAATAATTTTCGTCATACCTTAGTTTTTTTATGTTCGCCAAAGAAATCATGAAAATCGGATTTGAAAAGATTTAGATTATAAAAAGTCGGCTACAGCCTGAAAACAATTGTGCCGTCAATTAATTGACTACATATAAGTACAATTAATTGACTACATATAGTTAAGTACATAATGATTTATAATAAGTATATTTATTAGATAGGTATACAACATTTGATTTTTTTTAATGTACCTAGGTATTATACAATGATTTCACATACATAGGCACATTCTGAAAACATTACTCCTTTTTGCACAGTCGTATATATATGTATAACTCATTCAGCAAACCGCACAGTGCAGTATCCGTGCGTCATAATGAATGCGGTCTGTTAATGCAAGCATAATTATACGCCCTCTGGCAGACATGTTTCTTGTGTGAAGAACCTTTTATACGACTAACGTTTCAAATAATATGTTCAAACTAATGTTTCAATTCGTTGTTATTTTTTTTGAGCGCTAAGCGAGATAACATGCTTGTTATCTATATCAAAAAATTGTAGGTATTTCTCTGTGTGTGATTTAGTGATGTTTTTAAAAATAAATGTCTTCAACATTTATGTTTGAATGTAGGTATTTCGAAAAGCGTATCGTGTAATTCAAGCACTTTACACTAAACTACGTACACTAGATTAATATATCGACTTGTGTAAACAACAAGGTAACCGGACTGTCAGTAGATTGGTCCTCTCCTTTGATACTCCGTAATATATCAGTCTATTCATTCAAGATTAATATCTCAATATATAAACCAAAGTCTAAAGCTAAATTATATATTATGTAAAGAACATTTTGAAATAATATGGCTTTATTTATTTGTAAATATTGTTCCTGTTAATAAAGATACAATACATTATTACACACGCTGGAACAAACACAGTAAAAGCAACCCTTACATCGCAAACAACAAATGTTTTCATGGGGAATGCTCTTTGTTTAATGTCACATTTCCTTTGTAGCGAGCCGTACGATGTTCTCTCGGTAATTGAATACACTATTATCTATTATACTATACTCCTTTATATGTAACGATGAACAAAGGAAAATGTATAAAAATTCGCGTAGGTAGCTTCTTAATTGGCACAACTCACGTACAAGTATGAATACCCAATTATTTGACAAATTTCGTGTACAATATCGCGTTTAATTGTCACTTTCAATAGATTGCTGTCTCTTGTAATTCGTCGGCCGCTCGGTTGCCATGACAACGGCCAATTAGTGGCGCCACTGTCGCGTGAAGTTAATTCGAAGCGTTTGCGTTGACGCTGCGGCGCGGGGACTGTGTGGCGACGCCTTAATTACTTTTTGGGGGCATTGAATGATGATTTCGATAGTTTATAGGATGTTATTTAAGCTGTGTTAACTGGGTGTGTAATTATTCCGTGATTTATTGTTTAGGAAGAAGATATTTGTGCTAAATAGTATATGCTGCTCTATAATTAATTACAACTTAAACACCTGATAAACTACCGAAATAATATCTGTATGCCGATGACCTTTGAACTAATTTATCGCTTTTGGAAAATATGCACACATTCGTTCGCGGTTAATTTTTGCATTGAAGTAAAAGAACATAATTTTAAATTGTAAATCATGTTTAGAGATGTAATTTTTGATCTCAATATGTACAAAATATATAGTTTTTGACTCTAATTACATTATTAGACATAATAATATGTTGGAGTTGTTTTATAGTTCTATAATGCTGATTAAAAACATGAGCGACAACATAGTCAGAGCAGTATATTGCTGTGATATTCTAGACATTAGATTATAGAAGATACCCTTTCATCGTCGTAATTTCTCTCAATCCAACACACAAGAACCAGATAAAACTAATATTGTACTAAGGAATGGAACATGAAAAACAAGCGAGTCACAGTAACACGAGCGCCAAGTTATTTACGGCGAGTGGTGTTAAATAAATCAAGTTGTTGCAACCATTTATCGTTGCGGTCGCGTTTGATTTATTTCGAAAAGAATGCATGTGGACTTGGCTGACACTCTGGAGCTTGGAGCGACTAGCTGAGGGAAAACAGTAGAAATGACAAATACAATGAAGTACAATAAGTAACGCTCAAACAGTGTTATAATAAAAGTCATCAGTGCGTTTCTCATTTGTTAGTAGGGAAAGAGTATGGAAGACCTTTCAAATGTGAATTACATTTTTGAATTTATTAACCTACTTGTCTGTTAGTTTAATCGGAACGTCTGATGATACAGAACGTCTATTTATTTCAATAATAAATTGAATCCTATTTTACGTTCATCAACCGCAATTTTGCTCAACTAGATATCAAAATGAAACAATGGTGCAAGAAATGCGAAATGTGAAATAATATTCCAGCTCAAACCGGTTATAACTGAACCACTCCAGTGCAAACCGCGCCATCAACGCTTTTGTTCCAAAGAGCTTCGCGGTTGCAATGCAGTCTTGATTTCATCTTGCTTTTAAACGTTGGATTGTCTGTATGTATTTCTATAAAGTATTTAATATGAAGAGAAATGCTTCACAAAATTATTAAAGCAATATTTATTGCATTATTTATCAGCGGCTAAATTGAGACATAATATTATGTCCATTGTCTAATGTCCATGCTATAATTTGACGAAACAATTTTATTTTTCAAATTGAATAGACGCAAATTATTTATTTCCTACTTTTTACGTGTGAAATAGTACTGTTTGCAGATGATACCTCATTAATATTTAATGTGGATAGACATGACTCAAACGTTGACGAAGTAAACTCTGCTCTTTTACGCATATCCAATTGGTTCACTGCTAATAATTTATTATTAAATGCAAAAAAAACAAATTGTGTAGAATTTATCCTTCCAAATGTAAAAAAGGTAAAAAGGGATATTATTTTAAACGGGGAGGTATTATACCCTGTGGATTCTACTGTTTTTCTTGGATTGACACTAGATGAGAAGTTACAATGGGGGGCCCATGTTGCCGCCACCGCTGCTAAGCTTAGTTCAGCTGCATATGCAGTTCGAAGAATAAGGCATCTCACCGATGTAGACACGGCTAGATTGGTTTATTTTAGCTACTTTCATAGCATTATGTCCTATGGAATTCTTCTATGGGGCAGGGCTGCAGATATTGAAACTATATTTATATTACAGAAAAGAGCCATACGCTCTATATATAATTTACGTGCTAGGGACTCACTAAGAGATCTCTTTAAGAATACTGGTATCCTCACTGTACCATCACAGTATATATTTAATAATATTTTATATGTACACAAAAACGCAGACTTACACACAAGAGTAGGAGATAGACACTGTTATGGCACAAGGAACAGAAATAAAATTGAAATGCCATTTTACCGGTTAGCTAAAGTTAAAAATTCATTTATGGGTCAAGGTATACTTTTTTACAACAAAATTCCTCATAGTATTAAAGAGTTTAGTAGTGCTAAATTTAAGAATTATGTAAAAAACGTCTTAGTTCAGAGAGCCTATTACAGCATTAAGGAATATATGGAAGATAAAAACCCATGGAGGGTTGTCGCGTGAGAACCGCAGGACAGTTCTTTGGCATATTATGATAATATATACGTACGGTTACTTACATATTTTGTAAAATTAAATTGTAATACTGAAATGATTTAAAAGAGCAACTATGGAGTTTCTTGCCGATTCTTCTCCATAGATACTGCTTTCCGAATCGGTGGTAAATGATAAAAATATGTATTGACGTTTCAAAAGTGCTTCTCGAAGAAGTCTAATTGAATAAATAAATGTTTGAGTTTGAGTTTGAGTTTGAGTTTACGATCGCTTCAAAAACTTAAATAGTAAGAATGTTTCTCGTGTTTTTAACGTGGACTTTGGAGAAATTATTTATCTGTTTCATTTAATTAGATAAAAAGTGCCAAATATTGTAATTACCTATCTCGACTCCATGAGCCTTCTTTTAATTTCAGTAGGTACATAATAAAGATAATCAATTATAGCTACGAATATGAAATAGGTGGAGAAATCTTAGATTCATTATGTTATTATCTCAACAGCTAAGCTCTTAACTTTTTAATCGACATTCATTATTTTAAATTAGCTCTACATTAGAAGAAGCATTATAAACAAAAATAAACATGATTATTATTTTAATAAAACGTTAGAGTTAGAAATTCTCTGTTTTATAGTAGTTTACTTAAGTCTTAGCCAATATTTCGGAATATACTAAAGAATATTAAAGTTGTATTAAAGTAAGGCTCTCGGTAAACTTCATATCTTTGTGAACTTGAGAGAATTTTCTACTAACAGGAACTGGTAAAAGCTTCAACATATAAGTTTTTTAATTTTTGATGTTAGTTAATAGTTTTCAGTTTGCTATAAACATTTTCATGGCGTAATTTAACGATTAACTGTCATGTATTATTTGATTTTGATCAATTTTAGGCTTGCTTAAAAAAACCGTGCATGTTTTACCTCGCATATAGATTTTAGATATATGTTTCGTTATCATATACAATCGAATTTGTAGTTTTAAATTGCAAATTCACTATTTGCAATTAAAAACAACAAACTTCGAACTCTACCGTTCTGATTATTATTTACATTTACAAAAAAATCCTTCTTCAAAAAAATCCTCCTTCGTCGCAGTCGGATAATAAAAACACACCGTAAGCACAAATAAATAAACCTGTCAAATATCAAGGTCCCCCAAATCATTACTATTTGCACAATAAAATAATGCTACCAAATTGTGAAGCGACCCAAGGCACAAGGCGCTGATTCCCCCCGGGGCTTAACCATTTTTCCCGCGTCTTGTAATATCTGCGTGCAATATCTTTCTCATCGTTTTGGCGGGAAATACAGGCTGCTTCTCGGCTTATTGGACTGTCAGGACTGAGTCATGTTGGGTAGGTTAGTGCGGGTTGTAGTTTGGCGATATTGCACGGTGGAATAAGTTGGATAACAAAGGTAAGAAGGAATTAATGTTTTTGTGAATCAAAGTCATATACCTAATCAAAAGTATGTACTTTTATAAAAAGATAAAAACTATACTTGACTACATTCTGAAACACAAACAAAACATACCTGCGAAACTTAACAAGATTGGCTAAAAAGGCTGCAAATACATTGAACAAAAGACTGATCTACATGCGATCACTAATGACATCTAGTAATTACCAGCACATTTATTTTATATATTAATTTGCATATTTCTTGCAATATACCTTGAAAATGTATGACAATCTCAATTATCTCCATCAGGCCATAACCCCTTCATTGCTCTATCATAAAACTCTCAGCCATAAAATCTATTATGGAAGAAGATTAATAACAGCATCTTTGATGACGTCAGCGTGTTACACGCGTGACGTCACTGATGACTTCATACATGCCATTACGCGTAGCTTAATCGAGATGGCATTTATAACGAACCCTCGTATGCTATTAAAGTGATCTCTTATTTATAGATGGTGAGAAGTAACGTAACAGTATATAGCTGATGACATTCTCTAAGTATAGTAAATGCAATCGAAAAGATCACATTAACAATATGCTAACGTTCTTCCTTTTTCTAAAGCCGTCTGTAGTCCACTGAAAGTAACATACATTCTAAAAATAAAAGTTTCATTTTCCAAAAATTCGGAATTTTAAATATTTTACAAACTCTTAATTAAAAATGCTTTTACATCGAATTTCAATTTGAAATACCAATTGCAGAAAATACCAATCAATTTTACATACACAGTGCATAATTCACTTTGATAAAAAATTTTATGTAAAAATATATCTGACAACGGATTGAATCGCAATATTTTATTCAAAAACGTTTCCGTGGAACAGTTTGATTCAAGTTTCTGCTTTTTCACATGTTTTATCTACGTTATTAGAAACATTATTCAGGCATAAGCAATTGTTTTACATAATAAATTTATATGCAAATCTTGCAATAAATAAATGCACTTTAAAATTAACAGATTTATGGCCTATCTTTAAACCGTTTAAAAGAAATAAATAGTAAGTTCGGGACTTTACATTCGTTCAACTTATTTTCGTTAAGATTTATACTAAACATTTGTTGTTCATATATTTGAAACAAACTGATGAACCCTGAGATGATACAATAGGTATATTTTTATTAAATACTTCAAAAGATTAAAAGTGAAAAAGATCTGAATTACGTTAAAATATTTTAAATCTCACCTTGAAATGAACGTGCAAGAATAAAATGTATTGTATAATGCAAGGTGACACTCCATTGGTGTCGCATCGATGTGAAGCCGTTATAATGTTGGCAAAAGCAATATAGGTTATAATATTAAACGAGAAATATATACGAGTATTTTCAATGTAGGTTTTATTATTTATTTCATCTTATATGTTTATTCTATATCGAATGTATTCAATATTTTACGATACATACTTATTGCATAATGCACAAAAATTTCGTAAACCCAGAGACTTATATTTCAAATAGGTATATTACTTTTGTAGAATATTTACGTTATGTACAAATTTTATTAAAATATTAAAAGTTTTTCATAGCGGTTTGCCTGATGAAATTTCATCCATTGTTAAATTATTTTATTCGGTTTCTTAAACCCTTTCAAAGAAATACGATTTTCATTAAATATCTCGTATTTTCTATTAAAACTTTTTATCAACATCGTCTGGAAAACTTGTACATTTTCGTTAAAATGCCTCCAATAAATATGTTTTCTCGAGAGTTAATGGATTAAAAAAGTTTTGATGAAATAATGAGATTCTCTTTAATATTCAAATTAATTCTTAAATTCTATTTGGATTTGCGTATAAAGAACTTTCTTATGACTTACAAAATGTATTAAGACTTGAAGATCACTTTATATAACGAAGAAAGACTTTCGTGAACTTAAATGCAAACATTTATTAATTTCACCGAGCTCCTTTGGTAATATTAAATATACTTGATGTAATATTATCTACACTACGCTACTCTTCACAAAGTTTACATAAAGACATTAAATTGATTATAAAATAAGTCAGATGCTGTATACAGGGCATGAGTTTTTTATTTCTCCTCATTCATGAATTGGAATTAAATGCATTTTCATTTCATTCAATTTATCAAACATTATTTTTTATATGTGATTGTTTTCATACGTTAATATTAATTGATTTTTAATTTATTATTTATCACATCTCAACGTTTTATCAGTCTTCCAAATTCTCAAATTCCAAACCTTCTTTACTCGAATGTTATGTAAATGAGATGGGTACATACAAAATTCAACAAATGTTACATTAATCCAAACGTTATCCGTTTCATCATGCAGCTAAAAGCCTCTAAAACCGACCTTCATTTGTTACAGGTATACAGCATCTAAGGCCACGGTCGTGTGTGGGCGGAGCGGACTGCAATTAACAGGATTAGTTATATAGAAACATTAGTATTTGCACTTTTCTAAGCGATGAATCAGTTTACAGTGATTTGAAGCTAAATGTTTTAGCCATATTTATGTTTACACGTAATAAAAACTGAAATAATCATGATATTTTTATTTAAATTGCAATCAAATCAAAGACAACACACACAACTCAGAATTCATTACGCTTGAAGTACTGTTTTCATATAAGACCAAAAAACTGGTAAAGCTGGACGGGTAGGTAGGTAGTAGTAGGTAAATATATTTTTTTCCTACTAAATGGTTACGAGTTACGACTCAGCGTCATATCTTGATATCAAAAACTTTCTCATAAAGCATGTGAATTCATTTAAAAAATAAGAATTCCTAAGTTGTTTTTTTAAACTTAAAAATCGCTTCCGCTTATAGCTGACAGTAATCCCTATACATGTCCTCTCCCTTATCTAAGAGGCTCATTAGGCCGGCTAGCACACCACTGGGAACACAAGTATGGCTATTTAGCAAGTTATTTTCAAGTTTAAGTCATTTTATGTTTAGAGCATGATGGTGCAATGTTTTCATTATGTAGCGGGTTATTTATAAGTTATTTAAAGTAAAGTCTTATATTTTATTTTGTTTTTTAATTTAGTGAGATATTAATTAACCAATGTACCTACGTTACTATGCTGTGTGTAATGTGACTAGGGGCGTACGAAGTTATTCTTTTGATTAAATTATAATTAGTTACAAGAAAAATAAATAGAGCGGTTCAAATTACACGGGGTCAACATAAATTTACATAAAAATTATTTTATTTCAACCCAGAATGTAAAACGTGAGAATGTTCTTAGAACCGACTAAATTCATAGCTATGGTCTAATTTTGTTGTTGACACCCAAGTTAATCGATTGATTGGTATAGAGGTACAATATAATAGGACAAGGATTTCTGGAAGTGGGAGTCGAGCATGCTTCGGCACGAATTGGGCCACGCTCGCACCGGGGAAGGTACCACACCCTCACAGAATATCGGCGCCATAGTGACAGTTTACACTGAGAAAAATTTTCTTTAGCAAAGTACCAATTTAGCTCGGTTAAAAATTATTCTGCTGCATTCAATTAAGACATATTTAAAATATGCATTAAAGCTTTGCTAGTATTATACAAGCAAGTATTGCTAAATATTCTTGGCTATTATTAAAAAAGTACTTATTTATTTCAAAATTACCGACTCGGTCAATATTACCTTTACCGAATTAGGTTCAAAATAGACAAGCTTACGTTATTATTTAATGATAAGCAAGTTATTTAATTTTAGACTTAACCATAGTTGGCTACTATTTACACAGAGTTCGGTTAAAAATAAACAAGCTTACATAATGATTGAATGACAAGTAAATCATTTAAATTTAGACATAATATTATTTGGCTAAAATTAAATAACTTTCTATGATGCATATAACCGTGTTTCTTACTTAAAAACAAACAAGTAACTTATCTATTGGGAGATAAGCACAGCTCGGCAATTAACAATGGAGCGAATACTATTTTTGACCGAGTAACTTGATAAAAATGAAACAAGGAATTGGCTGCGTAGCCCGCAAAGTCAGCCATTTCTATCAAATCATAGTCGAGTGACGAACGTGTCTGTTGAAGCGCCGCCTCAGCACCTACAAGGCAGATTCAAATTTACATTAAAAACTTTTCATCATCATTTTAATTCAAACTATTATAGAAGAGCAAGATGCAGAAGACAAACTATTAGGGCTCAAAAACAGCCATGGACAGCCGTAGAACTAAGGTGGCAAGACTCTACAGAGACGAAGCTAATTGCTGCAAAATAGTTAACTAACTATAGCTCCAATACCTCAATACAATGAATATGCGGCTCTTAAAAAACCCAAAGGATATCTTCTGGTGAGTTCAATTTTTTTGAATTTTTTGTCTGCTTTAGTTTAATTACTTTTGTATAATATTTACTTAGGTTTTTTTTTATTTTTTACAGCTAGAAAAAGATTGTGAAAACCAAAGGACAATATATCACTGAAAGCTTCCCCACAATCAAGCCAAAAATATTTGAATTAGTAAGTTACTTCTGATCAAGCCAGATATTGTCATATACTTATTACTTTATTAAATACCTATTACTTTAGTAAATTACATTAGGTAGGATATAGTTCCCATATAATATGTAAAGAGCTTATTGTACTTTAATTTTTTTTTTTGGTGCAAAAAATGTTTAAGTTTTAGCATTTATGATCATTTTCCCGACGACGAATGTGAATTATGTTTCAATGAGAATAAATTCAAATGTTTAAAATAACGGTTTTACTTGTTGGGTTGTAATAAAATTATTAGATCAAAAAGATTACTTATTCTCCTAACTTATTCTATAGTTTTTGCCTAAACTTTTGACTTATCAAATACATATAAGTACAATATTTAGATGTAGTAACTTGCTTACATTACCATAATGGTTGTTTGTTTCTATGTAAACAAACCTAAACCACTTTCATTATAGAACAAACTCCAACATCGCGAAATAAAATCAGCTGTTCCGTAGATTATGGCAGAGTAGATAATTCCACTTTTGTATATGAAACAGCTGATATTTCTTTTACGATGTTGGATTTGGCTTTGGATTAGGTATAGACCTAATTAAAGTTGTTCAGGTTCGTAGTGTGAGTCATTCCTTAAAAGTTTACTCATGATTTATATTTAACCCTGTTATTGTGAAAATTAAAACACAAAATAGTTATTGTTTCTTGACATTGTGAATTGTGTACTATTTTTAAAAGTAGTAGTATCTAAGTGTAAGTAGTATGTTACTTGAAATGATTGTATCGTGTACTGAATAAAGCTAATTTCATTAATGTGCATAATTTTCTTTCAGTTTCTTATAAGTTTTTGGTGTGTCGGTAAAATGAGTGTTATTTTCCTACATGAACGTTTCATTGGCTTTTTTTCCGACATGCCAAAATTTTGCCCCCTGCACTAATGACAAATGACAACATATCGAACTAGGTAAATATTTTCAGTATGAGCTGACTTCACATTGCATACAGGGTGTAACAGAAAGGGGTCACACATCTAAGCAGGGCGTGATGTACCTACTGATGAAACTGAACAATTTTCCCAAAGAACATTATGTCAAAAGATGAAAATAATGGAGAGGTTTAATTTTTTTTTCATCTTTCGACCCATTTTCCTTGGGAAACGTTGTTCAGTTTCATCAGTGCATCACGCCCTGTTCGGATGTGTATATCCCCTTTCTGTTACACCTTGTATAGGTTTTACAAACATTCACAGGTCAGCTTATACTGAAAATATATAGCTTAATATGTGTCGTTTGAATTAGTACTTGCAACAAAGTATTTTAGCTATGGTTACCTAATAAACCCGCCTAAGAATACAAAGTAACTTGGCTAAATATACCAATCTTAATTGACTAGAAAGAACAGAGTATATTTAGTTATAGTTAACCAATGAACACGATTGACAGTACCCAGTAACTTGGCTACGTATACAAATTTTCAATTGAGTAGAAGTAACAAAGTAGATTGGCTGTCCCTACCCAATAAATATGATTAACATTATCGTGTTACTTAGCTAGTTTTACGCAACAACTTTGCTAAAAACAACAGAGCACGTTGGGTATTGTTAACAGAGTAACGCGATTCACTATAGTAAGTAGGTAAGTTATATTTACTGAGTGAATAGGTTAAAAGCAACAAACCTTTAATACGTATTTTTTGACCAGCTTAGTGGGTTTATATTACCAACATACGTTAACAAAGTTGACTTGTATAATTTTAGCAACAAACTTTGCAGGCTCCCTCCGAAGCAAGTTACTCGGTTGTAAATAGCAGCAACTTGTTTATTTATAGCCGTCACGTTTTTTCAGTGTACTGTCGCGTTCCGTACGGTGAGTGAGGGGTCCGGAGGCCCACATCCCTTCCCATCCCCTACCCATCCTCTCCTTCCCTATCCTCATTCCCTCCCATCCTCGCCCCTTCTCCCTAAATCCTTCCTAATCCCTTTGAGGATAGCAACACATCTCTTCCCAGTGGAGTGGATGCTTATGGGCGGCGTGTATCGCTTAACACCAGGCGACGCGTCTGCTCGGTTGCTATCCTATAGCATAAAAAAAAAAAAAAAAAAAAAAAAAAACAATATTTTACGCAATCAATTCAATAAATATGGTCATAAAGAGAGATAAAAACAAATTACAGGGCTCTACAAACAATGTAATCTACACAATCCTTATAAAAAGCAATAAACAACAATTTCCCAAGTCATCGGTGAACATATAAAAAAGGTGGCTACTGGCTATCCTGAATGACATTATTAACTCCACACTGTGACAAAGGTCACAAATTTGCCGAGCGACGACTGACCGACGACCTTACCGTGGGTAATCGCGCGTATGTTTGTAAGTATGGTCTTTATTTGCTCGGGAACGCATCGTTAAGTTTCTTTTGAGGCAAATTGTTGACGAAAGTAGATCAATTTTATCGTGTGTTAACTGGACGGAGTTTTTCGCTTCGCTATCTATGTAAGTATTTGCGGGTTTATAGTTGTGTTTATTTATTTATTTATTTATTTCGAGAACATAGTGGCTTACAGTCATGCCAAAGCACCACTATGCTATACCATACAAAATTATTACTAACACAATTCAAGTCAAAATACAAAAGAAGAATACTTATAAAACACTAGGTTTCCGCCCGCGGCTTCGCCCGCGCAGTCAAAGAATTGCGTCATTTTCCCGGGATATGAGTAGCCTATGTCCTTTCTCGGGTATCAAAATATCTCAATACCAAATTTCATTAAAATTGGTTCAGTAGTTTAGGCGTAATTGAGTAACAGACAGACAGACAGAGTTACTTTCGCATTTATAATATAAGTACGGATTATGATAATACAAACATACAGATATAATAGAATACAATACAATAGAAATTTATAGAAATAGAAGACAGACAGATTAGACAGACCAGATTTTAGTGTTATGTTGATTGGTGCATTGAGCATGATTTATTTATATGGCAACTATTGTAATTTTTTCCAATAAAGGTGGATTAGAAATTCGAAATAGGCAGACCACTTTGCAAGAAGAAATTAAATTAAATGCGATCAAATGTGTATGGGAAACAGTTATTACCAGGGAAAACAACGCTTTAAACGATGATTGTTTTAAAAATAATGTACAAATATATTTGATTATAATAATAAAAAAAACTTCCAGAATTGCAAAAATTAAATTTCGCACAACCATCAATCAAGTTTCCTACAAATAAATTTTCGACGACTTACAAAACAATTTGCTTAATAGTCTCTCGATTTAAGTAGTAGTGCCCAAATCCGTCTCTCCGTTTTGAATGAAACGTTTAAGTTCCCTCCTCCGTTAGAGCCTTTGATGGAATAACGCGAAGGTACTCAACGGGCCCTTGAGCCTAGTTGTTTGCTGATAAATATTGTTCATGGTGAAAGGGGAGGGTTGTTATCGACGAGGATGTGTGAAAAATGTTGATGTTTTAAGATAATGGTTATAAAATGGTAATGGAAAACGGTAATACTTTCTATATAGGCTATAACCTAAATGCTATTTAATATAGCTGCGATATAGTTTTGGTACAGTTATTTTAACTGTAAACGTAGGTATAATAAACTGCCAAATAACCAAGTTAATATGATTACCTAATTGTGAAATTTTTGTAAAAACCGATAGGTACTATATTTTTTTTAATATAATTTGTCCTTTTTTGTTAAATTCAATCAATTATAATGATAGTTCATTTATAATGTTCATGAACTAACTTCAGAGTTGTTCATGAAAGAAAGAAGATGTCTTTGTGCGATGTACAAAATCAGTCAATTCCAATCCAATAGAGATACTGAAATAGTATTTATCTGGATTTAATTTCGACTGTCAGAATCAGGTCATGTCCATTTATATTGAATCTCAATATAGACTTGCTGTTTGCCCCTATTTCATTCTAGTTGAACAGTACGACAAAAAGAGACGCAATGTAAGTTGTATTGGTTAAATAAAATTCTGTTCAATAGTAGTTTTTGATTGCAAACAATCATTTGATTTTATAGATAACCTGTTTAAATAATTTTGTTGATAGCATTTCTGACTTACGGACGAAATACGTCGTAACTCTCTTTCCAATAAATATGTAGAGGGGTTGTGAACTCAAAGACGATACTGATCGTAATGATTTTATTTTGCACACAATATCCGTATTTATACAAAAATCGACCAAAAACAAAACCAATCAGAATTCTAATGTTGAAATTGAAATTTAGAATGCGCTCTGATTATGAAAAAGAATGCGCCGGCCTGTACACAATATGATATATATAAACTCTATGCATGTCTCCCATAGTGTCCCCCCTCAAGCGAAGCGAACATTTTTCTTGACGACGCGTCCACTTCTTGTAGTGTAGGGACGTGCCTTGTCCGTGTTGTAGTCTGTAGCAGGAACTGACGACGTAGCACTCGTAGGTGTAGGTGTGGATGCTACTGCTGTGCTTGCCATACCTTCAACCTCTTCGTTTAATATGTATGCAGGCTTGAGTCTGTCAATTGATACTACTGTAGTCCGAAGTGGTAACTGTATTTGGTAGTACTTTTCGTAGCGCTTCAGAACTTCATAAGGGAACTTAGATTACTTCACGTGCCGGTGAACTTTAGCTCGTTGACAGCTGATACAAGACTTGGCCCATAACGTAGCGTCTTTATTCATAGCTGGCCAGAAAAACTTCGATGTTATTAGCTTCCGAGTAGCTCTAATACCAGGGTGGCATAGTCCGTGTTGAGCGTTAAATGCCATAAAACGGTATGCCTTTGGTAGAAAGGGACGGGGCGATGCGCTTGATAGCTCGCACGTGATTGGTCGATCGAGTCCGGGTAGCGTGACTTCACCGAATGTTAAATTTGTTTGAGTTTTTAATTTTCTGAGCTCTTCGTCGTTACTTTGGTCGATGGCTAACTGCTTGTAGTCGATTACATTAAGGGCATTGGATCTCTTCGATGCGTGACAACGCGTCAGCGACTGTGTTCTCTTCTCCTTTGATGTACTTGATACTCGAACAGAATTGACTTATGTAATACAGCCGCGTATATTGCTAATAATTCGCGAAAATACACGCTGTAGCGACATTGCGTTATGCGTAGCACTCATTGCTTTAGAGAAAAAGGCTGGTTTCCATCAATCTTTTGTTGAAGTACAGCGCCGAGACTATGATCCGAGGCGTCAGTCGTGATGGCAAGGGAGCAGCCAGGAATGGGAAAACATAATGTTGTCGCTTGTGTGATGCTTTGTCGGCATTTCTCAAAAGCTTCAATTGCTGCAGTAGTCCATTCGATAGGCGTTTTGTCGTTCTTCTTTTTGTTATGTAGATACTCGTTTAATTCATTTTGTAGAAGGGGACGGGTAATATACACTACAAGAAGTGGACGCGTCGTCAAGAAAAATGTTCGCTTCGCTTGAGGGGGGACACTATGGGAGACATGCATAGAGTTTATAATATATATCATATTGTGTACAGGCCGGCGCATTCTTTTTCATAATCAGAGCGCATTCTAAATTTCAATTTCAACATTAGAATTCTGATTGGTTTTGTTTTTGATCGATTTTTGTATAAATACGGATATTGTGTGCAAAATAAAATCATTACGATCAGTATCGTCTTTGAGTTCACAACCCCTCTACAAATAACATCCAGACCCTCTAGAACATTGAAACGTCGCCGAAAAAACGTAAAAGGTTGCAATTTATCAAACGATTGACGGCCGCCGGCTCACCGTTTGTTAAATAAACAAAGAAATTAATGGAACCTGGCTAATCCGGGCTCGCCCGGCGTAAATTCTTCACAAGCAGGTGCAGACCCGGGCTGTCACACTCGACAGGCATAATCCCTTGATGAATTACCCACAATATTTCTGCTGTGAAGGTGGCAATAGTGGCCCACTTAGTGTACACGTCAGTCTTAGTTTCAGATGTAAAACATTTTTTAGACAGCTGCTTGTAATAAAACCCTTTTTGGATGTTGGGATTTTTGAGACAGGAGAGTAAATAATATATGTTTATTCGTGTAAAATAAAAATTACCTTCCCAAAGTAACTATGTCTCTGTATTTTACCAGAAAACTTGAAATATACACTTAACATTTTTTAATGATATCCGTACAATGATACCACAACCATGGGATATGATATAGGTATGTATCAATCTCTTAACTGTTATTGCTAAATATTACTTTACATAAAATATCGTTTCATTACACAAAAACTAGAGCTCATCACTTTCATTACAGCATCCATCTTATTCATCATTTCTCAAGCATAACGGAGTATCTTCAGAGTAATTAATCATGTCTAAAATGAAATAGAGTCGCGTGATCATCTGTAAACAAAACGATATTGTTGAGGATCCCGTTTGGGGAACAAAGCCCGCAGAATCCAGCCTCGCTTGAGCTTCGCTTTTGTTTTCAACTTATTTAATAGAAGGTTCATTACAACGTTCTAGAAGCTTCTGTATCGGGTTGCTTGTAATGCTTTGAGATTGTGCTGTTTGATGTTCTGTTGTTGATTGGAATAGATGGTGTTTGTGCTTTGATGTAACGATGTTTGGTACAGGTAATAGAGCTGAGGTGTACCTAATTGTATATGTGTAGTAATTGGATAATATTATATTCAGGTAAAGTTTGGATGAGTGTTCGCCTAGTAACTGCTCTTATGTGTGAAATAAAATTTCGTAATGACAATATTAATGATTCCAATAACAGGAGAAGTAGCAATAAATAAACATTACATAACAATCAATATTGTTTTACCGTAAAACATAAAAATCTTATATCGAATGAGTAAAGTTCTGATACATGCAGGACATATACTATAAACAGAACCCAAATAAGATAAAAATACTGAATTAAAAAAAAGTGAAATTCAAATGTTTCAAAATGTTGTCGCCGTAAAGCGGCAGATTGTATCAACAGACGTGATAAGTTGCGACTGAATGCAACAGTTGGCCAACTGTTGCCGCTTACCCTAATGTTGGTTTAAGCTATTAGCTTGAGAGTTTCCTCAAGACTTCCTTGAGTGATAGAGACGCGAATTTGTGTTTCTTTTATGAATGCAGAGTACTAGAATACAGGGAAAACTATAAAGTTTGGTTTTATTTTCAGACAGCTTTATGTAAATTTTATAGTATTTTACATATTATTATCTGTTTAATTCATCATATCAATACTTAAATAATTAAAGATTTTTATGGTGTGCGATATTTATTTATATTCTTTACATTAATTATAAAATTAAATTTAAACTCTTAGTTATTGCATTGTTTTTTTATTTATTGTATTGTCTTATTTTTTTAAATAAAGCTAATTTAATAAGAACGTGTTTTGTTTTATACCTATTTTAGTATAAGAAATTAACTATCACTTATAATACTTACATACAGTTTTTTTAAATATTTCTACAAGTATTGAAAACTTAAAAATTCTGACCAATTAACATTAATTTGTGGTCATTGATTCTATTTCATTCATCTTTTCTTAATTTAAATAGTTAAATATAACAAAAGAATACATAAAGAATACGATAAATTGGCCGTAGATAAGCAAAAAGGATCCAACCCACAACATGACCGAAAATGAGTTAAATATACCAAACTGCTCGTCTAGGTCTATATTTTCGATTAGCAAAAACAATCCAAGTAAAATATGAATATTTTGACGTTAAATTGACACTGGGTACCAACCCACATGTATGGAGAAGCCATATTTTAGTTTCGTAAAAACGATCCATTCTTCTTGGATCATATTGTAAAACGCTCAGTCTAAGAAACTAACACAAAACTAAAATGTTTAAAAAAATCCAAAGCATGTGGATCCTTTTAGATATTTAATTTTTATGATATTATGATGCAATAGATAAATCACTAAAAAGATTCAGAAAGCATGGATCTCTTTTGTTAAACTGAATTTTGTAGAAATGTATACTGGTTTAATAACAAAAACGATTCAGAACATTTGGATAGACTGAATATTATGTATTTAAAGCTTGAGGCGTTAGGCATGCATTAAGTTCACACTCCAAGTATCTTGATCGGGTCACACATCTTTGCCTTTTTTATACGGATTTTTCTAAAATAGAAGCACTTTGAAAATACCTGAAAAAATTTACGAAGCTGACGAATATGTCGAAGTAACAAAAAAAAAAAAAAAAATTACTCGCACAACTATCGATCACGCTCTCATGTGATCTTTATTACCTTCATTCAAGAATTGCCTATAGAAGACTGTAAGGTTTGTTGGGGATATAAATTATTAAGACTGAAATCGATTGAAATCGATTGTATGCACACCTCCATCGACTAAACAGTTTAGTCATGTTGAATTCAAGAGGAGAATACAGCTCGACACATCAGTTTAGTCGATGCAAAAGTTGTATGTATGGGCGGGCTCGAAAGGTAAATCTTCGGAGGTATCTTATAATGATTTTCAATGACTATGGCCAAATGTTAAAGAAAAGCCCAATTAGACGATTTGGAGTCAATCTTTGACTATTTATCTAAATACTGCCTGGATTTCTATAAATCATTCCATGGGGGCAACCCAAGACTTCATGACGATGTAGATATGGCGATGAACCGGACTTCGCACACGAAGAAGAATAGTAAATCGGATAGAATTAATGTTTTATATAAATAATGAAAAAAAAAAATTGAAAGTTAGTTGTTTTATTTATGAAATTAAAAAAAAATAAGGATCTTAGTAGCAATTAGCTACTTTGAATCGTTTTTGCGAAATGAAAATTCACTTATCATAATTGAAAATAGGTTTTATCAAAAAGGATCCTAACACACATTTAGCTGAATATTTCAAGAAATAAAACTAAATTCAATAAAATTTGTTTGTAAGAATAAAATATACATTGACACACACACTTTTCCTTAAGAAGCAATTAACACAAGCAAATCTTTATATGAACAAATACAGGTTAAACTTCAAACTTCAATAACTCAAAAGTAACATTTTGTGGGTTGGATCCTTTTTGGTTATCTACGGCCAATTGTCGTCCCAACGATAAATCGTCACGTCTGAAAGCGGACCCTATTCAGCCGATGATTCTACACCATTTCACACGAAAGCCTACACTCGTTAGCGAACTTCCCTTTTTTCCTTTCGCTTTGTATCACAGCCAAAGAACATTGTATCTGTTACAAATTAATGAAAATAAAACATACTTTTTATTTTATGTAGTGTATTTGAATAAAGTAATGAAAGACAGGTGAATTCCTGTTCAGTGTGACTTTTTTTTTTCTTTTATGTCGGTTGTTAAATGCGGTGAAATAACAGGATGAATTCATTTCATTAAATTTTGTGTTATTACTGGAGAACATTCATGGGATTTAATTGTCTATTGCTTCTCTATTTTCTGCGGTTAAAGAAGCAAGATAAATTATTAACATTTATTAAATAATGTATAGTTGAAATGAAGGTATTGATAATAATAGTTTTTTCACACGTGACTTTCGACCATTGTCGAACTTGACCATTTGTTCTTTCACTACATTTACGACAATTAAAATTATCTTTCAAATAATACAAACAATACTTACTATTCTTCATTTGGCTGACAACAATCCCTACATATAAAGCTCTCTCAACAATTTCAATAATCTCCAACTAGTCTTTCATTACATAACTGGAATAGTCCTGATCAAGGATAGCAGTCCCAAGATTAATCTGTCAAGTACAAAATGATCAATTTGTTGGCTCTTCCTTTGTCGCGATAAGCTCCTGTTTGACAGATCGTCTTCAGTCGACAAATGAAACGATTTTATCGTGGACAATGCTGATAGAGAGCTGATTTGATTGGATGGAAAATGTATGAAACGGTCAGGTAATACCTTTAAAAGTTGTAAAGATTTTGGTATAAAATATTAATCGAATAAATCGTATCAACTCTGTATTTCATTAAAGATTGAAGTATCACAAATATGATTTATAGTATTAAAACCATACACAAGCGATCATCTGTATGTTTTTAAACATTTATAAAATTTATTTTCCGTTGATAAATCTTTCTTTTTGACCTAAATTGTGTATTAGTAAGTATTGTAATTGTATTCTTCATATTTCACATATCAAATATATATTATAAAGGAGAAAGTTTGTATGGATGTATGGATGTATGGATGTGTGGATGTTTGTTACTCTTTCACGTAAAAACTACTGAACCGATTACAATGAAATTTAGCACACATATAGAGGGTAACTTGGATTAACACATAGGATAGTTTTTATCCCGGAAATCCCACGGGAACGGGAACTATGCGGGTTTGCCTTTGCAAACGCGGGCGAAGCCGCGGGCGGAAATCTAGTTATGTTATAAAATTGAGGAATGAAAGATAGAATTCAATAATACACATCGCTTGTTAATTAAAGTTCGAAACGATATCACCTCCTATAAAACTGTTGACCCGTGCCGAACAAAAGCCTCGCCACTAGAAACAGAGCTAAAAGGCAAAAGAGAATACGTGAGTACAAAATAACTTCGTGGCAGTTAGCAGAGCTTGTAATTAAAAATTCCGAAGCTAGTGTACCGGTAGTGTATTTTGCATTCTAATCGCTAGCAAGCCTCTCAGATGGAAATATTGGTTCGCGTTGAAAAATTTAGGTTATTCGACAGCGCTATGTTCGGATTGTTTTTGCTGGCTTTTCCTTTTTGCAATTGTAACGTTGTAATTTGTTGAGCACATTTTTAATTTTACATTATGAGAGGTAAAATCTTTGTTGAAATAATTGTTGCTTAAAAATGGTAGAGATATAAGTAGGTACTGTTTTTGGTTTTAAGATGAAAGTTATTATTTAAGACCTGTGATGCGAAATGGAGTAAACTTCGTAATAAGTTGTTATGTAATTAGTTTATGAAATTAATTATTACTTATTTGGAGTTTTCATCAAGGATAACAAAAGGGTTTGCAATAAAAGAGGTTATAAATTTGAAATAATGCTATATATTAAGTGCTAATGCGTAAGTGGCGGTTTACATTCTCATCATCTTGTCGGTGCTCATCATCATGACGTCTCTGTAAGACCATCTGACGAGCATGTCCTTGTCCCAGCACGTGAGGTCGTCGCGCTTCATGATCATGTCGGACATGTCGATATCCTTCACTGTGTTGGAGGTGGCCATGTCCTTGTAGAACACCTTGACGTCGGTGAACTTCATGTTGTTGGTGAAGAAGGTAGTCATGTCGATCTCCCTGTCGAATGGGAAGCCGAGAGGCATGGTGTCGAAGCACGTGGTCCAGCGGCAAGTGTGACGGTCCTTCATCATGTTCATGTCGATGGTGTTCATGACGAGACCGCTGCGCACAGGGGTGACGATCACGAACATTTGTAAGTCGAGACCACCGACATGACCGCGGGGAAGGAGCAGCCTGTGCGGGAAACCGACGCGGGACTTGTGCCAGAAGCTGTCGAGCACCTTCTCGTAGGTACCAGTGGTCTCCAGGTTCTTGTCGAAGTAGCGGCGGGTCCATTGCCTGTCACCGATCACGCCGTGCATCTCCATAGAGTCGCGGACGATGGTGTTCTTGCCGGTCTGTAGTTTGTACAGGAAGCTGTCGATTTCAACCATGTCGTTGCGTTTGTCGTTGAAGGTGAGGAGACGACCCATGCAGTCGAATTTGGGTCCGAGGAAAACTCGTACGACGGCATCGACGGCCTTGTCAGATTCAACGTCGATGGACACCTTGAATGAGTGGTGGTTGAGGCGGCGCATGCGTGCGGCGACAACAACGTCAGACTTCTTCTTTTGGATTTCAGTTTCGTCCAAATACAGAGCGTTGGTGATGTCAACGTCGTACTCATCCATGAAGGTGACGAGCTTGTCGGTGGTAATGCGCTCAACTTTGACGCCGGGGAAGTCAAGTTCGTTCTTGGTGTATTTGGGCAGGAAGTTTTTGAAGAGGTCAGCGTTGGCTGTGATGCGCTTCATGATTCTCCAGAAGAGTGGGTCACGCAGACAAGTTGTGTACATGTCCAGAGCGGTGGGGATGTATGTGAACCTAGCAAAAAAAGAAATCTGTTAGATTTTGATTTGATAAAGAGATGAATTTAAAGTTATAATATAATTTCTATTTGTAATGTTTTAATGTAATTACAAAGATATTTAAATCCAGACGATAACTGCCAATATCAAATTTATAATTACTCCCATAAGCGATATTTGCTTAAATACCTTATTTAATAAATAATAACTTAAGGGAAATTAAAAATAAGAGAAATATACTTACTTCTCGAAGTTGTAAGTTCCGTAAGACAGCAGTCTTCTGAAGAGGTGCACAACGTGGATGACCTTAGCGTCGTCGTTAACGATGCCCATACCGCCCAACAACATCCTGGCGAGGTTCTCGAAGTCTTCGGCCTTCTTAAGGCTGATTACTGTTCCGTCACGCTGTAAATATAATTTTAATAATCAGAATAACATTTTAAACAAAACATGAAATTATATGTTTTAATAGTTGCCGTTTCAATACGATTGACTTGATAATAGCATTTCTAAATATTGAAAAAACTCACTCTTTCGATTTTGCCACTAACGATGCCTTCTCTGATGATCCTCTCAATGTCTTCAACGTACAGCCTTTCCTTAACGTTGTATTTGTGGACAAGCTTGACGTTGTTGGGACGGACGGGCATCTCGTCACCGGTGTGCAGGCGGATCTTGGGCCAGTAGCCGTGGTTGTCGACATCGTCGAATTTGACCATGGTGATATCGCACATGTTGTTGGACAGACGCTCCAACCTCAAACGAGCCAACAGCTGTTTGTAGCCGTACATGGTGATCTCACCGCGACGCTCCTTGTTTAGGTTGTACGTGTCGTCGATCATCCAGTATGGGTAGCTCATGTGCAGGTAGTACATGTAAGTGTTTAGGTCGATGTCCTCGGTGAAGTAGTTGAGGCGGTCGTCCTCGCTGAGAGTGTGGCGGACGCCCTTACGCCAGTCGATAACCATGAGGTTCTTGTCAGTGACCTTAATGCCGTAGTAGTCGTAGACGGCGGGGTCGGTGGCGGACTTGGACATCTTCATCATGAATGCTTTGTGCAGGATGTGGCTGTCTACGAAGAAGTAGGGGTAGATTTCGTAGGGTGCGGGCAGGGTGATGCCGCGGCAGTCGTGTCTGTGGAAGACGGCGCAAGTAAACGCGTAGACGAACATGCCACCGTTGATGCGCTCCCTCAAGAAGCAAGCGGTTCTGATGAAAGTGTCGAAGTCCTTGGCGAAGTAAAGCATGCGGAAGGTGACGATGGCTTGGTCCATGTGGTGGAAGTTGGTGTGGACGAAGATCTCACCACGTGGGAGCATGCCCATCTTGAACACCTCGATGAAGCGTTTGACAACGTCATCTTTCTGAAAAGTCACAAAAAAATGTCTGTATAAAATATGTATAATCTTTATATATATAAAAATGAATCGCAAAATGTGTTGGTAAGCGCATAACTCGAGAACGGCTGAACCGATTTTGATAATTCTTTTTTTATTATATTTCTTGAAGTACGAGGATGGATCTTATGTAGAGAAAACGTAAACATGTACCACGGGCGAAGCCGGGGCGGACCGCTAGTTAGATATAAATAAAATAATATTCAACTATTTTTTCTTAGGAACGCTCCTTGCTCTTATAAAATCATATCAACGAGAAATATATTTCACATCAATTATGTACTTGCCATAAAAACAAGTTTATATTTATTGTTTTATTTGTGTTAATTAGTGATAACCGAGACAATTCAATGTTATAAGAAATCAGTCACTAATAAACAACATTTCACTGCTTATCGAGTGTTACTATGTCAATATAATATTTTACATTACTATGTCAATATCGCTACATAGTAATTCGCTTTCTCTGTCCCTATCGCTATTTAAATCTACGCAACGGATTTTGATGTGGTTTTTTTTAATAGATAGAGTGATTCAAGAGGACGGTATATTTTAGACAACGGGCGAAGCCGCGGGCGGAAAGCTAGTATTGTATATGGTTATAACTAACCAGGTATTTGTCCATGTTGTCTTCAAGCACGTACTCGCGCGCGACCTCGCGGATGTCATCGTAGATGGTCGGCTGCAGGATGTGGTTCAACAGCTTCCAGCAGTACAGCTCCTTGGTCTTGATGTCCACATTCACTGGAAACGTTCAATGTCTTATTAGAAATATTTAGTCGCTTGTATATATGTAAATTGTAGTTAGAACGAAGTTGTTAACAAATTGAATTTTAAGTGAACCAAATTATGGATCTTTAATAGACTTTTAATAAATATAACTTCAGTTTTCTTCGAATTTAGGCCCGTAAAAATAAATAATTTGTTATCTGAAATGGAATATTATTATCATAAAATTGAAATATTTTATTAATAATAATTTGTTACAATCTAAGTTGACGATTAATTGTATTAAATGTCCTAACTCAGTGATATTAAATATTTTATCTTAATAACTATCTGTCTACGAATAATTCAGGTTAATTTTCTAAAGTTATTAAATTTTGATAAAGTTACAATTAATCTCTTCTGAGAAAACCATTTTTAAAATTCATTTAAAACTCCTATAGTTTTTAAACTGCTCTATTATAAAAAAAATATTTTTCATTATTTTTTGTTTGATTGTTACTAGGTATATACCTAACTAATAAAAATACCGACGGTTTGAAATAAAATTGTATTTATCTAATAAACATCTATACCGAGTAAAATGGCTATATTTTATTTCGATACTCCTAACAGCCAGTAACAGCTTTAATATACAAAACTAAAAATAGTTCTTTTTCTTTTCTCTAACTATCCCGAATCACTGCATCTACTCGTCTTTATATATATCTAACTAGCTTTCCACCCGTGGCATCGCCGCGCCCGCGCAGTCAAAGAAAAACCCGCATAGTTCCCGTTCCCGTGAGATTTCCGGCATAAACCCTATCCTATGTCCTTTCTCGGGTATCAAAATATCTCTATACCAAACTTCATGCAAATTGGTTCAGTAGTTAAGGCGTGATTGAGTAACAGACAGACAGAGTTACTTTCGCATTTTTAATATTAAATATATTAAGTATGGATTATTATATTATTATATATACCTACAATTTAAGTCATAAAAATATTTAAAGTCAAAACCTCACCTAAGGTCTCCTTGCCAATAACGAAGTCCTGATAGTTATCCCGAAGGGTGGTCGCGGCCGCCGCGGCGACCAGTGCCGCAAGAACCAAGAACCTCATGTCGCCTGCACTCACTGAATGTGCTGAAGATACTCCAGCCTTGCCTTTTATACGTTTCTGGAGATATCACACGTTTCTGGAAGTTATCTTTTGTTTTGCGCTTGCTGTGATACACTCTGACCCGAGATAGAGTCAGGTGTTGCATTTTGGGTGGGGTATTGTTTATGTTCTAGGTTTTAAGGTGCATAAGATTTATGCTATTATGTTTATTAGTATGTAGTTAATTGTCAATAATAATATTATATATTTAGATTATAAATGTAAAAATTGGGGGCATAGATTGGTAGATGGTTGTTAATCTGTTACATAAAAAGCTGTTCGGATTCGATCTGTATGAAATTTGGTAGGCATATAGATTATTGTCTAACATAGGCTTCGAATTTATAAGCGACGTTAGTCAGCTTGGCGTTTACGAGAGGTTTTCGGTTTTCGATACTCTGTTCTACTTTTAACAAAAAAAAAGAGTGATTTGAACAAAGCTTTTCAGATAATTTTACCAAAGTGTACGTATTATTTGTATTCGTGTACAAAATACAGCAATAAGTTAGGCATCCGCCCCGGTATGCAGTGCCGGATTAAGCCAGCGCGGGGCCTGTAGCAAATTCTGTCAAGAGGCCCTTCGTTTGCTATAGTTTCTCAAGTTAAAGGGTATTTCTATTAAATAAAACAAAACTATTACAAATAAACTTTTCTACATTTAATATGGGCAAATTTAGTGATAACACTTTCACTATCGACTTCTTTAAGCAAATTATACTCTATATTCTTCAAAGTAAGGTGATTAAGACGTTCTTGGCCCATCGTGTTTCTTAACTCGTTTTTAATACGTTTTAACGTTGAAAAAGAACGTTCGCCACTGCAGTTAGTGATCATGAGAGACAAGTAAATGCGCAAGGCAATTTCTACGTTTGGGAAACACGATTCTAAGGAATTATTTAATAAAAGTTTATAAAATTGCAGTTCCAGAGACTCTTGTTTCTTGCTATCAATAACAGTAGCCACATCTGTTTTCAGCAGTTCAGCGAACTGCACTAATTCGTCGCCTAGGCTACTTTCCAAATCATCTTCGTAAGCACTGACCATACGTGAGGCGTTTTCCAAAATCTCTTCTGTTGTAAGGGATTTTAGCTGTCGAAATGTTCCAAAAACACCAGTAATTTCATGATATGCTTCCATACGTTTAGTTAAAGCAGACAGTACGTTATCAACGACATCCACATTGTCAGCTGCTTTACTGGATAATAAATAAATATAATTCCTGAATAATAATAATTTTGTCATATCCATCACGGAGTTCAAATGAATTAAATCGCGGGCGAAAACGACTCTGACGTTTTTAAGCTATATAAAAGTAACAAAAAAAAAGTATTATGCTTATTAAAATTATCTTTTAATGATCATGAACCTTTATTGCACTCTACAAATAATCACATTCACGATCGAAAAATCCAACAGCACTACCTTGAAGATCTTTTAACCATTTTACCGTTTTACCCATAAAAATGGCAAATTCATTTTCAAAATACTGGCAGCATACGTTGAAGTTTTGTATTCCTTCGTACAGAGAACCTGTAAAACGATGTTTTATCTTTTTGTTTGTTTTCGGGAACAAATTTTACAGCCAGCGTTTTAATATCACAAGACAGCATTTTTTTTACTAAAATAGCAAACCCCCTTTGACGTATTACTATAATCGCTATAGCACTGGCGGAGGTTCGTATTCGTTTTTGATTTCGTATTTTCTTTGACAAGAGCGATGGATGATTGTCATGCTCCATCTGCCTTTTATTTTGTAATCTAAGGTTTGATAGTCGATAGAATCCTATTTTATTTGATCGGGTTGTTACGACTAGCTCGTTCGATAACAATATCAGGGGATTCCCCTGTTAGTTTTGCCGTGCTACCAACTTGCGTGTAGCGCAGTGCAAGCAGTACAACACAACTTTTGGTGTAGCCAGCGCTCAATTGTAGAAACGTGGTAAAATTTTAAATTATTGTTGTAGATTTTGATACCAACGTTTCTCGTGGTAGGTACGTGTATTTTTTTTACGGTACGTGTATTATAAATTGATATTTTTTACGGTCAGACAGGTATTAGACCGCGGGGCCCCCCGAGTCGCGGGGCCCGTAGCATTTGCTACTCTTGCTACGTGGCTAATCCGGCACTGCCGGTATGAAAGTATGCGGGATCGAGTCCCGCCTCGTGATCAATTTTTTTCTATTCTTTATTAATTTAAATAAAATATCAAATTAAGCATAAAACCAAACATAAGCTTTTTTTATTACTTAGCTATACATAAGAACATTTCTGTTAACTTTTGCTTAATCCACTTTTACAATACCTTATAAGCAAATCATCTAGATCAAACTCAACAGCATTCAACACATAAAAGTTAATATAACACTCTGTTTGACTGACCGGTTGGCTTGGTTGGTGGTGGCCCTGCCTTTCAAGCCAAAGGTCGTGGGTTCGATTCCCACCCGGGGCAAATATTTGTGTGATGAACATAAATTTTTGCTCTGTGTCTGGGTGTTAATTATCTATATAAGTATTTATTTAAAATTATATATGTCTGTTTATCAGCTATCTGGTTTCCATAACACAAGCCAAAGTTTAATATAGGATCAGATCGTGCCGCGTGTGAAAATTGTCCTGAAATATTTATTTATTTATTTTATTTTGTTCGCAGACATTCCGCCACGGCTTCCCGTTCTCCCCCACGGCGCTAGCATGGGACCCGATACAGAAGCTGCTCGCTATTGGAGACAAGACAGGCAACCTCAGGATGTATCCTTTTCAAATGCACTAGCTTTGCCTTATTGTTTCGCTCGTACATCTGAAGAGTGATAAAATATCAGTTCTGAAGATTTTTGCTGAAATTTCATGTTGAGAATGATAATATATAAATAAAATATACTTGTATATTTTTGTTAGCAATAGAAAACTGAATATAAAACTGCATTTAGGTAGATTTTTCCAACTACGAGAGTATCGCAGTGACAATTTTAATACATATATAATATGTAAGTGACTTATATATATACTTATACTAGCTTTCCGCCCGCGGCTTCGCCCGCGCAGTCAAAGAAAAACCCACATAGTTCCCGTTCCGGTGGGATTTCCGGGATAAAAAGTAGCCTATGTCCTTTCTCGGGTATCAAAATATCTCCATACCAAATTTCATGAAAATTGGTTCAGTAGTTTAGGCGTGATTGAGTAACAGACAGACAGAGTTACTTTCGCATTTATAATATTAGTATGGATTATAGTTTTAAGAAAAAGAACGTTTGCTTGTTAAAAGATGACATAAAACATGTATTATAACATACAATTTCCATATAACAACTTCATCAAAGTTCCAAGGATAATTAATATAAATATACCGTAATTTATTAAGAAGCAAGTGTGGAATATGTTATTAAGTTTACGACGCAAGCTGCTCCCACGGTTAAGGCTTAATCTTTGATGGAATTATAAGCCTTATCAGGGAACAATCTAGCTATATACGTTTCATAATTTAACTACCAAGTTTTCCTTGCTTTTGCTTCAATATATCATCTATCTATACTTAAATTTAATTTAATAATATTATAAAGCTGAAGAGTTTGTTTGTTTAAACCCTCTTATCTCAGGAACTACTGGTTCGATTTTATAAAAAATATTCCGGTGTTAGATAGCCCAGTAATAGTAAAACTGGGGCACAACTACCAGTGGATAATATAAAAGAAGGGAGAGACCTACGTTAAAGTTTTGATTTATATTTAATTAAACACGTTAAAAAGTTTTTTGTAGTAAAAGTTATTCTGTAGAAAGAAGAAAATCTTGGAAACATGTATATTACGTTAGAAAAGAAATAAAAACAAATTACCTAATGTTGATAAGAATAATAACAAACGGTAACCAACCGCTGATAAAGTTCTTTGTTCTGACCTCCAACTTTGTTTTACTTTTTGTTGTCAACTGGATTTAATGGTGTAGAGAGTTTTTATCTCGGATATTCGCATAATATTACAATGTTGCAAGTGACTTTCATCACATAATATGTGTGACTAGCTTTTCGCCCGCGGTTCGCCCGCGTTTTGAAAGAAAAACCCGCATAGTCCCCGTTCCCGTGGGATTTCCGGGATGAAACCTATCCTATATGTTAATCCAAGTTACCTACCTTTTATATGTGTGGTAAATTTCATTTTAATCGGTTCAGTAGTATTTGCGTGCAAGAGTAACAAACACACACACCACAAACTTTCGCAATTATAATATTAGTAGGAATCCATACTTAATATTATAAATGCGAAAGTAACTCTGTCTGTCTGTCTGTTACTCAATCACGCCTTAACTACTGAACCAATTTGCATGAAATTTTGTATAGAGATATTTTGATACCTGAGAAAGGACATAGGATAGGTTTTATCCCGGAAATCCCACGGGAGCGGGAACTATGCGAGTTATTCTTTGACAGCGCGGGCGATGCCGCGGGTGGAAAGCTAGTTTTAAATAAATGAATAGTATTTTATGTAACCTTTTTTGTGTTGTTTCAAACTTAAAGAGTCACACATAACAAAAAATGTTAACCGTTTCCATCGAAGGTAACTTGTAAAAAACACAGACACCTAGTCGTAACTGTTTTTTGCTTTGCGTTTAGAACTTTCTTCACAAGATAATTTTAAATGTACCTAATAGGAACGTACTTTTTCAAGCTATTCATACCTACAATAAAGATATGAATCAGGGATAGTGTCGAACTCATAAAATTGCATTTCATAGGAACTATAATCGAAATTTATTATAATTACTGCCATGGAAAATCGAACCCAGAACTTCTCAGTAATAAAGTGTTAACCACTATACCATAGAGGCAGTTTAAAAAATAATATTTTTAATTACAATTGCAATTAGTGATAAAGTGAAAGATTGCTGACCTATGACCCGCGTATCGAGTATTATATTATATTATAATACATAATTATAATTCATGACGTTATTCTGAGGTGTTGTCAGCTGAGAAACTTTCCTCGTGGCAAGGTTAGTCAACTTTTTTATCAATACAAGAAGCTCGCCCCGGCTTTGCTTAAGTTTTATGGGCGAGAATTACGTAAGGAAATTAATTTTAATAAATAAGTTAGTAAACATTTTGTGTAAATATTTACTAGTATAATTTAAGGATTTTTATTGTAATGCAGCTACAGTTTATCTTTACGCGCAAACTTTGCCTGTATATAGTTCAACTAGAATATGAAACCTCGTAAATTGCAGGAATAAGGGAATTTCCCTGAAAAAGAATACGTGAAATAAAATCTCAGACGGAAATTTACTTGTTATTATTTATTAATAATACATTATAAATCTTCTTTTTAATCAAACACGATAACAACAGACACATTTATATAAAATAATAAATAATTTTATAATATTGAAATAACCTTTAAAGGAAATAAACATAGGAATAATCCACAGAGCGGGCGACGTCGGGTCTCCATCTATATTTAGCGACAGCGTCCACTTAACATTTCTTCTCCCTTTCAATTATAATCATTTCACTTGTTAATTCTGAAATCTTTTTTGAATATTCATGACGATTTGCGAGGAGATTTAGGTGAATAAGTGACTCTTTTGAGATTACATCGCCTTTCATTAGAAATTTGTTGAAGCTGTAAAATAAAAATAAAAATAAAATAAGCCTTTATTACTGCAAAAATATTACAAACTACTACAAAAATCTTATACTACTAAATGCCGTTGACAATAATCCTTATTTAATCCTATATTATATTGTATATTATTTTATTTAAACTATTTTCTCTATTATATATATTTATTTATTTATTTATTTATTTATCATTTATTCAGGAAATTATTACAATAATTCTTAAAACTAAACAATTTAAAAATTATATATATACTTAAAAACTAAAATTACATTGACATAAAAGAAAAAGAAAAATAAAAGCAATATTTCCTGAAAAGGTCTTGGCTCAGCACAATACCATAGTTCTTTGAACCATAGCGCTGGTATTCTGCCAAGACCCGTTCGAGGAAGTTCAGCGTACCAAATATAAAATATAATATGTAGATAGTATGAAATAATAATATTTGTGTATAGAATAGAAATAAAATATAGAAAATATGATTAAAGAGAAAACTAATACATAAAAGTGATAAGAATAAAATAAAAATATAAATAAGTTAATACATAAAATAACAATAGTGTAAAGAAACAAAACGTGAGAATATCATAATAAGAAATAAATAATATATAATTATATTTCATAAGCTGTTAATCTATATAATCGGCAAACTTGGTTCTTCTTTGGCAGCTTGTATTCCGACAAAGGCCTCCTCTAAGGTTGAAGCTGTACAGAATATTAAATTTAATTGTGTATTAAAAATATTCTTATACTTGTAGACTATAATTTATCTGTATGAACAGGAGACCTGTTCCTGCAGTGAAAACAAAATAGGTTGATGATGACACAATATAGTATAGTCGTCGTAGACGATACAATATAGTCTAAAGATCCAAATATAGGTCGACCTTCACCGGCGTGATAATAGAATGAGACCAATTTTATAATAAATTTAGTGTATTAAAAAATGTATTAAAAATGGGTTTGCTGGGAAAATCCTGCACAGGACATTTTAATGAATTAAAAAAATAACATTTTTTTTTTTGTTTTGCTAGGTTGGTATAAACAGGTATGTCGGTACCAGTTACTTTCACTTGATAGGATGATGAAAAAATAAATTATGTCAGCGCTGTTTTATTACAAAATTGTTTTATTATCTCGAAACTTCAATTAATAAAAAAATGAAATTAAAAGATTTTTTAATAATTAATTAAAAAATATCCTGTGCGGGATTTTCCCAGTAAACATACATTTTTTAATAGACTAAATTTATTATAAAATTGGTCAAATAAATTATGTCAGCGCTGTTTTATTACAAAATTGTTTTATTATCTCGAAACTTCAATTAATAAAAAAATGAAATTAAAAGATTTTTTAATAATTAATTAAAAAATATCCTGTGCGGGATTTTCCCAGTAAACATACATTTTTTAATAGACTAAATTTATTATAAAATTGGTCTCATTCTATTATCACGCCGTTGAAGGTCGACTTATGTTCGGATCTTCTACTATAATACAGTCCCAAGATATTACTCAATTATAATTGTAATTACGTGAAAACTAAGACGATACATCTTGACTTGAGACGTAATTTCATTATCTTAGAATATTTGGAGAACACCAGTGGGTCGTGTAATGTAATCTTCTACTTGTAAATGAAACTATAACTCACGTAATCCAATAATTTTCTGCAAACTAACACTAAATCAATTTAATATCCATCAGAATTTATATTAATGCTTGATGTGGTTAGATTAAATTCCAGGGCTATGATGGAATATGTTAATAACGTAGTTATGATTAAATTTTGTTATGAACTTATTATATAATCGAAATAAGTGCTTGATATAGGCATAAACATGCAAATAAACAAACTCCCAATCAGATAAATAAAACAATCTTCGTTACTATCCTACTAATATCCCTTCCCTACTAATATTATAAATGCGAAAGTAACTCTGTCTGTCTGTCTGTTACGCTTTCCCGCCTAAACCTCTCAACCGATTTTGATGAAATTTGGCACAGACAATCTTTAGGCCCTGAGAAAGAACATAGGCTACCTTTTATCAAAACACCACCCGGGCGAAGCCGCCGGCGGAAGCTAGTAAGATAAATAAAACAAACTACTTCGTTACTATAGGAAGATATTGTTACTAAACATTATTTACAATCCATTCTTATCACTATTCTCAGTTCAAAGAAGCGTTCAGAAACTTTAAAGCAACTCCACAAAACAGCCATTAATTTATCCTTTCAAATGAAATCAAATTAGTCATAATCCCAAAGTACAATTTCGAATTAATAACTGAAATATTTTATCTCTCGACGCAAATTAATCCCTTTGACGACGAAAAAAAAATCCTTATTAATTATTCTTTCGGCCGCCATTTTGTTGATCGAACCAGAAAATGTCTCTCCCTTATTCAATTGAGATTTTAATAAAACTTTAATGACTGCTTTTAATGAAAAGCCAAATAAGTTTATTGTTGTATTGAAATGTCGTCAGAAAGGCTTTATTGGACGAAATAATGAATTTGATTGTCATTTTGTGTTTTGGAAACGTTTGTGTTTCTTTATTATTTTTATAAGATGTGATATAGCTTTCTTTATTCCACTGATTAATGCAATGCAAATTTGCATACAAATAAAAACATCCTTACATATACATCATTTAAACACCTCAATTCACACCAAAACCCAATACACTCAATTACCCAAAGCATCAAAAATGACCTATCAGAAGCCTTCTTATTATATAGATATAATTTATGCATTGGAAATATGTGTTTGCTCTAAATTAAACTTACAAACTAAATACGTGAAAATGGGATCATGTGCCTATAACACTTTAACCCTAACATATTATAAAAAATTATGGATAACGTCTTATTAAATAAAATATCGGTTGAAATAGACAACTACTCCAAGACACAATCGTTCACATGCAATCCCGATGAGTCACACCTTTATCTGACAAACAAAGATACTACGAACTTCATTATTACTTTAAATATAAGAAGTGTTTATAAAAATTTTAATGAATTTGAACTATTTTTGAAACGATGTAACTTGGAACCGATGTTTATTACTCTAACGGAATGCTGGTTGGATCAATACAAAATACCTCCTTTATTGAATAACTACAATTCTTTTTGGACTAAAAAAACCCGTAACCAAAATGATGGTATTGTTGTGTACTGTTTGAATAATTTGATTTGTAATGTGGACGAGATGGAATTGTTAGATGGTACATGCCTGATTGTTACGTACAGTAATACCGCAATTATATCAATTTACCGTTCTCCATCTATAAAATGTATAAATAATTTTCTACTTTCTCTTGAAAATATATTAAACAAGCTTAATAAATTCAAAAATATCTATATAGTTGGAGATATAAACATCGATATTAAACCAGAGAATAACGACCCTAATAGCTCGTCTTATCTTGATTTTCTACACGGTCAAGGATTTTTACCAGCTCATTTACTTCCTACAAGGGACATGAATTGTCTTGACCATATTTTTATGAAATCGGATTATACTGGCACATCTCTCGTCTTTAACACATTTATCACCGACCACAAAGTTGTATTTCTTAACCTAAATTTTAAATCAAATACCAATATAAATAAAATCATACATAAAATTAACTATGAAGGTGCCATTAATCATTTATATAATACAGACCTCAGTAAAATTCTCGATATAAAAAATCCCCATTTAGCTGCTGAGTATCTCACTACTGCAATCATGAACTCCTTAAAAATAAATACCAAAATTATTTCTCTTTCTCGCAGTCAGAAAATTATTAAACCTTGGATAACTATTGGAATGTTACGATGTATTCGTACGCGAGACCGCATGCATTTAAAACTAAAAAAACAGCCTAATAACATGACCCTAAAATTAACATATTTAAGATATCGAAATTTTTGTAATAAAACTTTAAAAAATTTGAAATTAGCATATGAACGATCGGAATTTTCAAAAGCAGGCAACAACAATAAGTTAATATGGAATAAATTAAAAGAGATAACAAATTGCAAACAAACGAAAACACCTCCGATTGATTTACTCTCGTGCAACAGTGATCCTAAAATTTCTATTAATAACGTTAATCACTTCTTTGGTTCGGTTGGGAAAAATCTAGCTGCTAATATTAAACTAAATTCTAATAATAATAATTTTGGTACTAATTTTCTTGTAAATCAGCAATCTACTCAATCAACATCTATGGTTCTCTTGGAAACAAATGACTTGGAAATCGATAGTATTATAAGTAATTTAAAAGATAGCAGTGCATGTGGTTGGGATGGTATCCCAACCAACTTCATTAAAAAGGCGAAACACATAATAATTCCTTATTTAACTAATATATTCAATTCATGTATAGCTAAAGGCATATTTCCTAATGTTTTCAAGAAGTCGCTTATCCATCCTGTCTATAAGAGTGGGGACAGAAAAGATGCTAATAATTATAGACCTATCTCTGTGCTCCCTGTCCTTTCGAAAATATTAGAAAAAATTCTTAATAAACAACTAATTAACTTCTTGGAGAAATATAATCTACTCTCAAACTTCCAATTTGGTTTTCGAAAGGGCAGGTGCACAGAAGATGCAGTTAATCACTTGGTTAATCAAATAGGTAATCATGTCGATAAAAAACAAAAGGTTCTAGGTATCTTTTTAGACTTAAAAAAAGCATTCGACACAGTTTCTGTCCCGATACTTTTGGAGAGGATGGAAAGGTATGGTATTCGTGATGTTCCGTTAAAAATTTTTAAAAACTACCTCGAAAATAGATTTCAGTGTGTTAAAATAAATGATCATCTTAGTGACGACTGTCCTATGTTATTCGGTGTACCGCAGGGAAGTGTGCTCGGCCCAACTCTCTTTTTAATATATATAAACTCTCTCTGTAATTTAAATCTTGCCAATGGTTCAATTATTAGTTTTGCAGATGATACTTCACTTATCTTTCATGGAGGGAGTTGGGCTGAGGCGTGCTTCCACGCGGAGAACGGCATCAGAACTGTTTCTAATTGGTTGCGAAATAGTCTACTCACCTTAAATCTGGATAAAACTAATTTTATTGCGTTTAGTTCCACAAATTCTTCTCAACCACCTAATGATTTTATATTAAAAGTTCACACCTGTGATACATTCAGTTCGAATATATTATGCAATTGTTCTGCTATAAAAATGGTTCCACACATTAAATACCTAGGAGTTATAATCGATAACCTTTGTAAATGGAAGCAACATATTGAACTTATAACCACTAGAGTTCGAAAACTATCGTGGATTTTTAAAAGACTTAGGGTATTACTGGAACACAATATCATCTTTATGGTTTACAAAGCTCTTTGCCACTCAATTATCCAATATTGCATTTCGGTATGGGGTGGCACTTTCAAAACGTCGTTATTAATTCTAGAAAGAGCACAAAGAGGCATTCTCAAGGTCATTCTTCATAAACCTTTTAGATATCCAACTGACCAGCTGTATAGGGAAGCTAAAATTCTGAATGTAAGGCAGACATATTATATATTGCAAATAACACTTAGACAACATAAAATAACACCTCTTTGTGCTGTCTCTTCTGGTAAGAGAAGAAATGACCTTGTATGCTCTAACCTTATTCCGCGTACTGGTTTCCTTCGTCGCCAATCTTCATACATGAGTATATTTTTATATAAAAAGGTCAATAAAAGCCTTTCTATACACAATCTTACCTTAGTAAAATGTAAAAAGAAGGTTACAGAGTGGTTGCTGACCCAGAATTATTCAGATACTGAACAGTACATAGTTCAAATAAAAATTTAGCAAATGCAACCACTATAATGGCCACTACATCCACTCACGCGCTTACACACTCATTCACACATACATTCACACACACACACACACACACGCACACTCATACATACACACAAGCTCACACATGCATGCAAACACGCACACTCATTCAAACACGCACGCACAACATATGAGTATATCTACTAAACTTGAGTTAAAATGTATAATTTAAATTTTATTTTGTATAATTTTGTATAAAAAATAGCTAAATTACCTAAATCATTATTTAAGTTTATATTATGCTATAGTTTTGTTATTATTGTGTCATTAAGGAAGGTGGACCCCAAAATACAGGCTGTCCTAGTTTGGGGTCCAAATGTTACATGTTTGTACCTAACCCACAAATTGATCAATAAATGATTTTTATTTTTTATTTTTATTTTTATTTTTAATGTGAAATATATGAACTTCAAATGTTTGCATCAATGATATTTTATAAGAATTTACATATTTAAACTTTATTCGAATGATGAAAATCGTTAAATTTTCAACGTAATAAAATGTAATCGTGATTCAAGCACAGTTATTCATTATTGCTACGAAACTTTAAATTAATTCAATTAATATTTATTTTCCTACCCCTGTAATTTCTATCATATAATAAAATATCACATACATCCTACTAATATTATAAATGCGAAAGTTTGTGAAAATGTTTGTGTTTATGTGTTTGTTACTCTTATTAATATTACTGAACCGACTACAATTAAAAGCACATATATAGAGGGTGACTTGGATTAACACATAGGATAGGTTTTATCCCGGAAATCCCACGGGAACGGGAACTATGCGGGTTTTTCTTTGAAAACTCGGGCGAAGCCGCGGGCGGAAAGCTAGTACATAATATTTACATAATATAATAACGTATAGGCCGGTAAAAGCTAGCCGCATAACGTCACACGTTTCCGTTTATTCCATCTTATCGTTACGGAAACACAATAGCGTCCCTTTATTGTGACGTAAAAGCGCACTTGTTTCAAAACTCCATTAAAACATTAAAATGTTTCGCAGAACGTTCCCGGCCCATTCACATAGCAACGAAATGGCGGCGCTTCCGGTACATTTAAGGCTTCACCGGAAGCAGCTATCTCCGCTCCACTTTCCGTCGCACTAAATTAGTGTGGACTACTTCATACTGGCTTCTCGCCAAGAATCGAATATGCTATTATTTGTTATGTCTTTGAATCCCGCATCCCCGAGTGGGGTATGGGGCAGATGCATTTCACATTCTTACTGTTCAATTTTCTTTACGGTCAACCTTACAGACGCCGTGATTCATCGCTTACAATTTTTAACTTACAGTTCTTAATTTTATTATTAGATATTATGAGCTTAATTGATTACGTCAAAAAACCTTTTAATTGTAGACGTTAATTTTCTAAAACTCTGTATTTAAAATTGATGAAAAGATACTTACCTACGACTGACGATGAATTTTAATTTCCAATTTCTACAAAAATTTTATAACAACAAAAAATATCAGTGTTTTGTCACTATACCTATTTGTAAGATAATCGTATAAAATACAACAGATACTCCAAGGTTTCCATTCAAAACCAACCGTTCAATTAATTGTTAATACTTGGATACTGCCTCAATTAATATTGTGAATTATTAAGTCACCCCTAACTGCCGTAATCTCGCTTCGACCACTAACCACAATGAGATCGAAACATTATGATAAGAACCTTATGATTTATCACAGCTATTAGAAACTTAGCAAAATTGAGAAATTTGGAAAAGTAGGGTACACTTTATCGGAAAAAATTAAAGAACATGTATCGGGAAGTGAACAAGTTGTTATTTTCTGTTTTTACGCTAAAATGACTGATCCAGTTTTGATTAATTAATATGATATTGGAATAAATGAAATGTGTTGTGTTACTTGAAAATATAATATAGAAATAGGCTACAAATTGAAAATCTCTGTATTTCCTGAGAACGTCGCTTAGTCGGGTTTGAAATTTGAAGTACCCACGAGCGAACGAAGTCGCATTTGGAAAGCTATACAAATCCTTTAACACCAAATAAGGAAATACTATGCCGTGAACATATATACAGATTACACGTACATACATATACAATACATACACACATTAAATAAACGACTAAACACAGAAACTCACACTCAAGCACGTTCCAGACGGAGTCGAGTCGCACTTTGTGATTTGATATGTTTAGTTACGTCTTTTTGGTTACAGTATCTTATTTATGCTTTAGTATGGTAAAACATATTGTTTTTTTTTTAAGTGAAACTTTTATTACATCGTCTCAAACTTTTTGGTCTGCTTAGCGCATGTCGCGTGACGCACGATACGTACGATAATTATCGTACAAATACGATAATTTTTAGTTAAATGTCTATAGTGTGAAAAAAAGTTTCACTTTTACCGTGGTTTCATAAAACCACACAACATTTTTTTTTGTAATTGTTGTTTAGTATTTTTGTTGTTACCTACGGAGAAAAGAAAATTGTTTTTATTTATTCGTATCGGTTTGCTATGAGTGTGTTTTCTCTGGATGTCAATCGTTTGGTATTTTATTAGTGTACCAAAAACACATAAATACACAAGTATCAAATAAAACCATATTTTTCACTCAGGTTAGTTACCTGTAGATTATATAAGTTTGAAAAGCGGTGGTTTCTAAAAACGTAAAACGCGATTGGTATATTTTTTTCCTATGTTATGTCTCGCACATGCGACATGCCACATCATAATCTCATTTTTATTTGAAAACAGACGGGACATGCATCCCCATTCCTTCAATGACAATGCGGCATAAAGCGAACTAGGTTAATATCCTATATATACCGACAATGTGGTATATATGATAGCTGTTATCACCATGATAATGTTTTATGCATGACTCTAAATAATGTCGCTGAAAGCTTTTACGACCTCTTTACGGTATTTGATGGCATTCGAACGTCTTCAGTGTAAAATTTTAATGATTTAAACATTAATTTTCACTTTTTGAATGATGAAATGGTTGTCGGTTGTGGATCTGATAAATTTTATAACTGTTTTAACTACCTACATCGATATTATAATATGGAATCATAAAATGTAGAGTCGTATTTACGAATTATATATAGGTAGGTAATTAATAAATAATAACAGTCTAAAAAGTAATTGTATCCTTATAATTTGCCTTTTCATCTGTCTAGGGAACAAACATTCACCCATCAATCCAAATGGTCGAGCTTATATTACTTTAATTCGCACATTTATTAACAACTAACTTTCCGCCCACGGCTACGCCCGCATTTTTAAAGAAAACCCCGTATAGTTCCCGTTCCCGTGAGATTTTCGGGATAAAACTTATCCTATGTGTTAATCCAAGTTACCCTCTATATGTGTGCTAAATTTCATTGTAATCGGTTTATTAGTATTTGCGTGAAAGAGTAACAAACATACACATACACATCCATTCTCACAAACTTTCGCATTTATATTATTAGTAGGATAAACCGCCGATTTCTGTTCTCATCGCAAACCCGAAAGTTTCCAACGTTCAGTCAACAAAACATTCATTATTAATATTAAACATTAGCTTTAAGTTCTGAAACATTCAGACAGTTCAGCTCGAACACTATGGACCTTGAGAGCCTCGCTCAGTAAAGTTTGATGACGGTTAATAACATCTGTTGTTTTATTTCAGGACCGTTCCTATTTTATATATATGCAAATTAGAGAATAAATTAGCTCTAACAAAATATGTTAACCAGGGTTTTATACGCATTACATTCTGTTTGCTAAATACATACGCTTACGAGTATGAATATTGTAATGTGTAATTGAAACTGGCTTTCCTTTTGCTTTGTTTGTTCTTTGTGTGACAGTTTTGTTGTTGTTTAATAATATTCCAAGTAGGAACGATTATACAATCGAATTCATGACTGTATGTATATATATTCACGGGACTATTCAACTGCTCCCATCTGCGCTCGTATCATGCATCGTACGGATATAATCGTCCTGCATACAAATTTCCTTATTAGGTACGTCTTCTTCAAGATTTATTATGTCCTTTATGTGTTTTATTTACTTCAATCTCAGTTACAAATTCAAGTACATTATGTATTCATTTATTATCTGGGAATTTAAAGCACATAACGCGGCTATTTAATAATTTTTTGCACTTATAATAGAATAAGCGAAACCAAGTGAATCCTTTACAAATTACAAGGGAAATATATACATTATACATACATGCAAAGTGGGGTCGCTCTCATAAAATTCGTGTTCATAATACTGTGGAAGCCTCCAAGTTCTAATTTAATTTAACTCTGCTTCTGTATTAATCAGCATATTTTAAAATGTACGTAATAGCAGTGGCCACTGGGAAAAAGTTAAGCAGGACCTTACAGTATATGAATTCATTAAAAAATATTTTTAAGGGAGTTAATTTTTATACGTTTTAGTTACTATCTTGGCTTTTTATGACGTTTTGGCGATTTTTTCAATATGGTATTTAAACCACTTCGACCATTGAAACATTAAAATATAAAAATACTAAATGGATCACGGTTAAAAATTCGTTATAATGCGTTTTTATTTTTTTAATCTATCACTTCTTATTCATAAGTATAAAGGCGAAATAATAACAGTATTTAGATTCTTTAGCAATCGTGAACACAGAATAATAACTAGTAGCTAGTTAAAGTGAGATGTAAATTAGATTACATTCTGGTTGAATATACCTAAATCTTCGAAGGAATGAGAAATAAAAGGTTTTGGCACTTCGCCAGACATCTGGGAAAATGTATATCGAAACAGCTGTCACACACCTGCCTCATACCCCACTCGGGGGCAAGGGACACATGCTTCTCAAGTGTATATAATCGTAATATTTTATATCTTCGTACAGATAACATTACCGTTACTTATTTATACCACACGTGTGTCTCGAGCACTCAGAGATAATGTGACTTCCTGTGGTAATGGTATTATCTAAATCGGATCAGTGGTTCCCAAGTTTGATCGGATGTTTCAAGTATTTAGTAGTTTTTTTTTTTTGTATTTTTTTTGTATCTAATAATATATTATGTCAGTTGTATTAAAAACTATACACAGCTCTACCTACCTGTATCTTATAGAAATTTTAAAGTCTCCTCGTTGGAATTAAAGACTTTTTACCGAATTAAAAATCAATAAATATTTTCATTATATAACCCGACCCTTTAAATACTGAACGGTATACTTTATGCGCTTATCTAAAATTAGTTAAACTAAACACAACACACTCTATAAATCGTTCATCTCTGCACAATATATTCACCCACACCAAAATAAACACCCTGTATATCAAAGGCAATTTACCCAAAACGGATGATCGCAAAGATGCGTTCGGTTTGCAAGCAAACGCTATCACAGGCGACCACTAATCACATCTATTTGCCCGACCATTCTCTGTTTGCCCTTTGAGACGAGCATCGTTGGAAATATGATGAAATTGTGGTACGGACCACTTGGCAATAAATAATACAGGGTGTTTGCACATACATTTTCGAATTTAATTAATAATTATATTACATAATTAATATAATTTTAAAGTATTTGGAAAATTACAAAATGTTATAATTTTAATTTAAATGGATTCAATTAGACTTAAGTAGGTATTTATTTCTTATCATTATACCAATTTTAAAAGAGACTATTCCGTAGTAATAAGTATAAAATTCCGTAGTAAATATAATTAATTTTGATCTTATAGAATTGTCTCTATTACATTAAAGATCTATGTCCACTCATGTATCTAGTTACTACTTAGTACTTTTAATCGTCATAATAGAAGACTGTAAGTTATCTCAATATAATGACTCTTCAATCAAACTCCTTTTCTCCATTCTTTTGTTTATATCTTTATTCTCAAAATGCAATAAGTCCTGAACAGCACGCAGTCTAGGCGGGCCCGGCGTGGACGCTCACGTGCGCCACGACAACGGCGAGGTGGTGCTGCACGCCAAGTTCCTGGTGAACGACGGCGGGCTGGTCACCGCCACGGCTGACGACCAGCTGCATCTGTGGACCTTCCGCCAGAAGCCGCCGCAGCGCGTGCAGTCGCTCAAGTTTCAGAGGGAACGGTAAGAATAGAAGACTACTTAATATATCACTATTACCTATTAGATTATATTGTTATTACCTGACTACTATTGTTACTCTACAGAATATGATACGAAGGTACCTTTTTGGTAAGGGGTAGGAAATCTTCTGAAGTTACTCTGTCTTTTAGAATATAATACCTACAGAGCGTCATAAGAAAATGGTTAGAAAATATTCATAAAAATCTTTGTAGCCACTGCACTATGATTTTAATGTTAAACTATTAAAGAAGATGTTATTAACAAAAGTTTTTTGAAACTAATGTAGGTAGGTTTAAACTCAGTCTACTTTAATTAATTAAGATCATGTAAAAAATTATAAGTCCCAGCTAACTACTTACGTCAATATAATATAAAAAAAAACGCGCGTACATTCCTTCAGCCAGGACTGAAATGTTTTATAGAACATTGCAAGCGCGTTGGCCACATATGCCAATTCAATATAGTATGTTTTATTAAAAATAACTGCGTTAAAAACAACCGACTTCAAAAACGGAAAAGTAAGAAATAAAAAAGATTTGATATTATTAATTACTACATATTATTTTTATGTGCTATTTACTAAAAAGGTTTGATGTCGGTGCATGGGCTTAATACTAAGTGCTTAGTGTTTGGCACCGACTTCAAACCTATTTAATAAATAGCACATAAAAATAATATGTAGTAATTAATAATATCAAATCTTTTTTATTTCTTACTTTTCCGTTTTTGAAGTCGGTTGTTTTTAACGCAGTTATTTTTATTTAATACTTTTTAGTGTATTTTTCAACACGAATCAAACGAGCCCAAACTCGATAAAGTTGAGTCAATATATTACTGAGTTCCTATAGCCACCTTCCGATTCCATCATCAGATCAGCTCCATGTCATGATAATGTTTCATCGCTATCCAATTTACATTCGTATACAAAATTTCAGCTCAATCGGTTACCGGGAAGTGAATCAAAGTTACTTGCTACATTGAAATTAAGTCATCGAGTACAGACAAAAATGCTCATAAAATAAAAACTACTAGGCCTAGCCGAATAAAATTTTTATGGGACCAATTCGACACCATCCCGCATCGAACAAAAAAAGAATCACGTAAATCGGTTCAGAAACCTCGGAGTAATCGGTGTACATACATAAAAAAAAAAAAAAAAAAAAAAAAATATACCGGCCGAATTGATAACCTCCTCCTTTTTTTTGAAGTCGGTTAAAAAAAAGTACAGATCTTATTGCACAGATAATACAAGCGCGTGGATCACAGATCCGGCAGGAGGTAGTCACAACGGGGTTTAGCGTTTAATTAATTCCGCAGGTAAACGCACCCCGCCGACCCCATCGTTTGTCATTCCCCTAATTACCCGGGTTTAATCGGACGCAATTGATTGCGTTTCGGATTTATCTTCATATTTTGCATTTGAAGCTTTAATTTAGATGTACAATCCGGTTTGTGCGATATCGGAACGTACTTACCGTTTGTCAACGGATAAATTTTGAGCACAATTTTGGCGGGATTATTTTGAAGCTTTTGTCCTACTTTCATCATATTCTTATACTTGTACATTTATTTGATAAGAAATATATAAATCCATACTAATATTATAAATGCGAAAGTAACTCTGTCTGTCTGTCTGTTACTCAATCACGCCTAACTACTGAACCAATTTTCATGAAATTTGGTATGGAGATATTTTGATACCTGAGAAAGGTTTCCCGGAAATCCCACGGGAATGATAACTAGGTTTTTCTTTGACTGCGCGAGCGAAGCCGCGGGCGGAAACCTAGTAGTATAAAGGATTGGATAGTTCTACTAATAATTTAAGCAGAAATATGTAATGAAACTTCTCAAGACTCTGGGATAGGTACCGTGCATCCCATATGGTCTAACACTAAATGATATATTGCTTCGACATAGCTAAATTTAATTAAAATATCATCAATACCAATTTATATCATAACTGTTCTGTAAATAAACAGTTAAATTCAATAGTCATACAATGTATATTTGGAGGTATTAACTTGTCATAAACAGCGCAATTGCAATCAGTTTACGTTGACATTCCCAAACTATTGAAAGTAAATTCAAAGCAATAACGACCATACAACCTAAAGCGCTGAAAACTTTGAGCATAAATTCGTTAAAGGCGCTCGAAAGCGCTGCAGCGATCGATCTTGTTAGATTTTCACTCTATTCATAGTTCTGAATACTGAATGGGTAAACATATTTTAATTTATGCTAAATCTATCATATTCACATACACTATACATACCTGTTTTTTCTGGTGGAAAATCATTATAATAAATGTTTTAGCACTTGCATTATATTTTCTAAATAGATTATATGAAATTTTAAATCTCAGACACCTCGTATTATCTTTATATTTCCATGCTAATTTTATTTCCTAATTAATTGTTTCAATTTGTAATGAATTTTGATGCGACTAACGGATTGACGAATTGGATTGATTAAATCTAAGAGATATAGTCCCTGTTGATTTGAGTTAATTATTAACAATGTTGGAATTAAATCATTTTCATCTTCAATTCGCCAAATTGGCAAAAAGGGCGAAATATTTTGATTATATTTAGGAAACGCTTCTAATAAAGGTAAGGTTAAATCCTTTAAATATTTTTACTTCAAAATAAATTGTAATTTATTAAATTATTTCCAATATAATATAAAAAAATCATTGATCAATTCATCTTCATAGTAATTCGATTAACGAAATTTATATCACAACGCACTATAAAGGATACGTAATCTGTAATATCCGAATTATCCGATACATTTCCGTAATTATTCATGAAGAATACACATTGAACGAGAGGCTTAATTAAACTGACGTAACGTACGAATTCCTTTTTACTTATTACGTGCATTTCAACAAAACGATATTTTAATCTTCTTCATTATATATTGCCAATATTTAAGTGAAACAACGCAACTGTGGGGGCGTCCATAAATTACGTGAGGTATTTAAGGGAACGGGTCAAGTCAAATCTCATTTAATCTTACGATGAGGACAATCTCGTCTCGGCAAATAGGTATCACGCAATTTTTCAAAAAATAAAAAATACATCTCACGCTCTATGGACGCTCCCTTTGTAATTCAAAAGCTTTTTAATCTGCAATGAATGTAAAACTCATTTCTCTTCGTATTTTCTCTTTAGCGGATTATCTTGAAGCACTTAAAAGTTTGCCAATATACCTTGAGAAGTAAAATGTTTAATAAGAGCCGTTATCCTCGATAGCTTTTTCATTAACGGCGTGTTTATGAGAGTTTATGGCGAGCGGAGAGACGAGATGTCGGCCGTTAACTTGCCTCGTGGCGTATTGGTTGATGTAATTTCATGACAAATTGACGGGAATATGTTTTTTTGATGGGTTTATTTTATTTTATGTGATTGATACAAATTTAACATAAGTACCTTTACTTTAGGGTAGCCTGCATTTTAAAAACATCTTATGAGATATTGTGTATCTTTAATTAGGGAATACATTACAAGCTTAAAAAATTCTTTTAAGCATATTTAAGTCTATGAAATAATTCGACATGCTTAACGGCGTCTTTTATAACTTAAAAAAATATAGAAGAAGGTGTACATGCATATCTTTTTTGATATTCATAATACTTTAACTAGGTATACAATAACTCAGTTAATTGTCATAATCGGATTTATTTAATATTAAAACAAAAGAATGTGCCCCGCCCACTACTGAGGACATAATTGATAAGAACTTATTGTCATTGAATTATCGCAAAAATTATCAAAATGCACCGGTTTAACAATGTTGCGTAAATGTTTGTAAACATAGAGATTAATGATGCACTTAATGTTATTATTCGGTTTAGTAAAACAAAATTAAATAGTAGCATATATAAAATAATAAGAACTATGGATTTGAATTACCTAGTTTATTTAGCACATGCGTGTGTGTTGCACATTGCCTATATTACATATAAATAATTAATATCTTTATTTACTCATGTGGTTTACAAGTTATTACAATAAGGAAAGTACAGCACATTCGCCAGTTAAACTGGCATGCAAACAGTTTTACAGCTCCGCATAATCAGAAAAAAAATTATATTATATAAACATTAATTATTATAGTTTAGTTCAAGTATATATTAATTATTATACATGTCAATCCAAAAACATTTATCATCCAAAAAGTCCCTTATATTATAAAATTTTTTATTTAATAGCCTCATATAAAGTTATATTTTTAAAATTCATATTTACTATGCATATTTAGTTATGTTTATATCTAGCATATAATTAATATCTAAGCAATAGGTATGCTTCGATTGAATTTCACAGCAACGCCAGGTATTCGGTATATTATCTAAAATCCATGATTAATATGCAGTGTAACAATAGCGCCCCCCTTCCCTGGGAGGGGGGTAAATCAATTCCCCACCCCTATTTGCATACAACGTGAACACCCTTGTTGTCACCGCACTTGATGGAAGCGCACAAAGCATTATTTGTAGAGTGAGTACATTGGATTTGTCATTTGAGGGATTAGCCGCTTGCTGTGGTTTCGCTTGGATTCGTATACACAAGACTAAAGTATTTTGTATAACTTTTATTCGTGTTTATAAATAGATAATTAGTATTTTAAAAGTGACAGAATTGGAATTTCGATTCTGTTACGAAGATTTTTGAAGTTATACTTCTTTTGGCGCGATGGAGAAAAATGATGAGAGTGAATTTTTACGATGCGCGCGCACACCGACAGTTAAATTTAACAGCATGAAGCTAGTTCTAGGTGGTAGGTATGAAAATTGATAACTATGTTCAAGTTGTATATTCTAGTATTTTTTTCCATACGCCAAAGAAGTATAACTTCTAACGCGTGTACATAAGTACACACACTCTTTTTCTTTCTTTTTGATCCACATTTTTATAGTGTCAAAAAAATTCACTAATAACAAACAAAAACCTTTTTCATGAACTTCAACCCTTGAATAAAAGTAATCTACATCAGTATTTCTTCCGTATAACGTATTCTTATGTGCAAACAAACAAACAAACTTGTTTATAAAGTATGTCGTGACACAATATTTAAACAAACACAGAGCTTATTGGAAAAAGGATTGTTGAAAATTAAATCTCTTCGTACGTTGAGTTTTCTGGAAGTTTTTAAAAGAACGAAAATCTCTTGAATTGTTTAGTGGCTGCGGTGTCTTTGTTCGGTTACTCTTACTATGTATTATTTACATATTATAGTTGATATTTTGTTTAGAAGTTTTATTTTTAATAACAAATGTAGAGATTGGTAGAAGGTTTATTTTTTGACGCGGAATATCATATGTATATAAGAAAATTCTGTATCAATGATATTTTAATTAGACTATTAATAGAATAGATATAAACTAAATAATAGTGTAATCATAAATTTATAAAGAATAGAAAAAATTCGATCACGAGGCGGGACTTTTTTTCTATTCTTTATAAATTTATATTTATAAAGCATTTGAATGCCATAAAACCAAAAATATAAATTCAACATAGTGTAATCATGTAAATTGTTGAAAAAACCATTGTGTGATTATAAAAGAATTTAAAACGCGCTCTATTAATTTTAATGTAATTATTAGGTACGTTAAATATTCCATATACATGTACTTAGCAATATATTTTAACGTCGAAAAAAGAAGGTAAATTTTCATAAAGTACCTAACTACCTAAGCAGTCCTTTATTTGTAAATTACACATGTAATGTCGAAATCAATGTACTGGGGTTAGAATAATGAAACAAAACATATGAAACAAGCGTGTACTCGTAGAGGGAAATGGCGCGAAACCCGCCGACACGAAACAAACATAAAAATCGTAAAATTTTACAAGGGCTCGCGTACTAAATACTCATTCTTTTAATTGGTCGTACTGTGGATATTGTTATTTGTTTTCTATTTGAAATATTTGTGGGTGAACTTTGAAGTCGTTGTTATTTTTTTATACAGTAGAAATAAATTGTAAAGTTTTGTAATGACGTGCTTTTAAAAGTCCAATTATTTAATAAAATCAATAACAGATGAAGTAAGAGAAAAACAAAATTAAAACAATAAAACAATAACTCCTATTTGTAAGATTTACTTCTTTTGTAATTCACACCTTACCCTTATAAATTAAATATTTAAAAACTTTGCCACAATAGCAAAGACAATAAATCGCAACAATGACCATAAACAAAATTTTCTCGATGCTTAATCTATACAATCTGTGGAACAAAAGCGCGGTTCAACCAAATTATTTACTTTGAAACGTCAATTAATGCACAGCACTTTAAAAAAAAGCCTTTGCAAATTTTTCGCTTTAGAAGAGTCAAAAGGTCGTACTGTACTGACGCAAATTGCTTCTATTATGTCGTGTGCGGGATCTGAAATTGAAAATTATTTTCCGGGAAAATTTTGCGCGTGTAATTTCATTAAAAATCCGATTTAAAAGGCTCTTCCGTGTAACGATTGACACGTTTGTATGGAAATATTAAATGTGTACATTTTTTATTTACCGTTCATTTGATTGCGATGAATGGCGTTGATTAACGCTTGAGAGTATTCACAGATTTGGTATTTATTGAGGATAATGTTTATAATTACACTCGATTTGCACTTATTCCTATACTTTCAATGTCTTGCTACAAAGTTTTTATGAACAGCGCTAAATAAGCTCTAGTACAATGGATAAAAACTCGTGTATTAAGTTTTCCATTTTGTAGTGTATGGTAAAATCACAGGTAAAATGTATCGAAAAAAACCCTAAATGTATGTAATGAAATGCCATTTCATCAATATTCAAATTTGCCGCGATTCGTGCGTTCACGTTATCTGTGGCACGGATTGACGTAGCGGTAAGAAAAAATGGCGAGAAAGGATTAAAGTATTGTGTGCTGGTGTGCAACGCAATTTATAATAAAACTGAAAGATAGAAGGGATATAATTGGGGATTTATTATATGTGGACTTTAAATGTCGTTTCTTTTAATTTACAGGTGAGATTAAATATGTTAAGTTGTTGTAGTAACAAACTATTTGTATGTTAAACTATTGTGAAAACTATTAAAATAAAACTTTTAATTTACAGAGAAACAAATTGGTTTCCTTGAAAATCCTCAATAATATATCTTATAAAACGACATTTTCGTTAACTAAAAGAAGATGGACCGGTTGCAGTTTGAGTTTACGATGATAGCTTCAAATGATGGCAAATCCAATGTGTTAGCCATAACCTCAATTACTACAGAAGAAGGAAAATGTTATGTCTTACCTGATGATCTGAAACCGGTCATTCACCATACATGTATTGTTAAAATGAGTACATTCTCGAAAATAAAAAACAGCATAAAGAAGAGGCATCAAAGCCGAAAAATTTGGATAAAATTAAATGAGGATCAAAAGAAAACATATACAGATGAGGAAGGTAATATGCAATTTTTGGATCAATACTTGGAAGAAATTAGCATCATACAACCAAAAGACAAAGATAGTAATTTACAAAATATATTAGAAAAATTAATTGAAACTACCACGAATAAAGAAAATCAACATAACCTAAGACATGTCTCGGAGAAATTTATTATTGAAAAATTCACAAGTAAGAATTGTAATGCATTGCAATGGATAGAGAATTTTGAAAAAGAGTGTGACCGCTTCAGTATTACAAAAGATGAAACAAAAATTGAAACATTGAGATTGTTTTTAGAAAAATCTTGTTTGGATTGGTATAGCTCGATGGCCATCAAACTAACAGTAACTTCTGAATGGAAGGAATGGAAAAACAATTTTTTGGAAACGTTTAAAAACCAAGGATGGGACATGGTCTCATATGCTTTTTCATTCAAGTATAAAGAAGGATTATTAATTGATTATGCAATAAAAAAAGAACGACTCATACTAGACATAAACAAATCAGTAGACTCCAAAACAATAATAGATCTTATTGCAACAGGCTTACCTGGGTTTATCTTAAACAAATTAAACAGGGATGAACTCAACAACACTACCGATTTGTTCAACGAGTTAAGAAAATATGAAGGTATGATGTACAAGAAGAACTCACCTATGGTAAGAAGTGCTACTTTTCTTCATAGAAATAAAATTAATGAAAAGAAGCCGTGTAAGACGTGTGAATCTTTAGACAAAGGAATAAGATACCATCCAGAAGAGTTGTGTTGGTTCAAGAAAAATAAAAATGAATCTGAAAGGGGTACCAAAGCCAGAACTGTGAACAATAATTCAATTATTGAAGTAGATATAAATACTAATAAAAAAAACGAGTAAGTACACCATTAATCAAAATCAAGCTTTTGTTAGAAAATAAAATAGAAGTAAGCGGAATTTATGATTCAGGATCACAGATCTCTTTGATAAATTCAAGACTAATAAAAGTAAAAGAAAATAAAGATAATGTTAATGTTGCATATATGAAAACGGTTAATGGTGTGAAGAAAACAGATGGCTTGATAACAATAAAAATAAAAATATTTGATATGGAAGAAGAAGTGGATGTATATGTTGTAGAAAATGAATGGTCCGGGAGCCAGAAGCAGATTTTATGACCAAGTTCCTCTCAAGCGGTAATTAGTAAAATGCATCAAAGTATAGTATTATGAAGCCTCGTGAACGTCAGCTGGAGCTCGGTTGGGGGGGTGAGCGGTTGTAGCCTCCCACGCACTTAAGAAAAAAAATTATATTCATTCATTTCCTCTCAGCTAAAAATTTGTCAAATTGTAGCTAACCCAATATCTCAACGAAAAATAATAATCAGCTGGTTACAGCATGGTGTATTATACGTCAGCTGGTGTCTCGAATATAATGAGACATTAACAAAATCATCGAGATACGTGGAATTCCATCAACATAAGTCCCCGTAAAAGATAAGTAATAACTTTATTAATTATATATTATACTACTATATTTTTTAACTAATGTTTTTAGTGGGTTATTTCATATTTGTTACACTTTTAGGTATTTATGTGAATTTGATGATATGATAGTTATTTTTAAATGCAGTTTATAATATTTGTAAAAACATGTTTACCGATGTGGCTGAATGTACGTAGTACCCCGATCATGCGCACAACTAACCACCTCCAAGTACCTTATTACTGTCTATATTATGCTAGCGTGTGTTGCTTGAATTTTTAAAAATAACGATAATAATTAAAGATACGTCATTTCATCTCAGATGAAAATTTGTGAGCTGATTGTTAATATACTGATGCGATAAATAAAAAAAATCAGCTAGCAATAATTCGAGGAAAACCTAGTCAGTTGATGCATATAAATTGGCAATAGATGCTTCTGTCTAACTCCTATTTAATAACTTTCAAAGTATCAGCTGACGGTTTTTCCACCAAGATACAGCCAGCTGACCTATATATATATCCACAGTTACATATAAGCTATCATCAGGTAAATTTTTGTTTGAGAGGAAATCACGGAAAATAATTTTATTTTTTTCATGTTCGAGACACCAGCTGACGTATAATACACCATGTTGTAACCAGCTGATTATTTTTTTTCGTTGATATATTGGGTTAGCTACAATTTGACAAATTTTTAGCTGAGAGGAAATGAATGAATGTATTTTTTTTTCCTACGTGCGTGGGAGGGTACTAACGCTCACCCCCCCAACCGAGCGCCAGCTGACGTTCACGAGGCTTTATAATACTATACTCTGATGCGTCTGACGAATTATCTCTTGAGAGGAAATAATTAACCAAATTTGCACCTGGCTCCCTAACCAGAAGATTTTGATGATTTTATAATCGGATTGGATATGATACAGAAATTCAGACTTACTCAAAATGAAAACTTGCAGATAGAACAAAAGAAAATAGTAAATAAAAAAGACAGAATACCTAAAGAAAACGAAAATATAAAAAAATATAAAAAGACTTTTGCAATAAACTTCAATGAACATATAGAAACAGAGGAATTTATAAGTATGATTGAACACTTAGATACTGAAAAGAAAATTGAGATAGAGAAAATTATAAAGGAATTTAAAACAATTTTTGCTAAAGACAAGTATGATATAGGATCAGTTAGAAATTATGAAGCTCACATAGACTTATTAGTCAATAAATACTGTAGTAAAAGACCGTATAGATGTACAATAGAAGATAAATTAGAAATTGAAAAGCAAATATCCATGTTACTAAAGAATAATTTAATAGAAGAATCTTACAGTCCTTTCGCTGCTCCAGTGACAATGGCATTTAAAAAAGGTGAAAATAAAAAATCCCGCTTATGCATAGATTTCAGAGAGTTGAATAAAATTGTTGTACCGCAAGCTCAACCTTTCCCATTAATAGATGATTTAATTATTAAAACTAGAAATTGTAAATATTTTACTACACTGGACATAAATTCAGCATTTTGGGCAATACCACTAAGGGTGGGAGATAGAAGTAAAACAGGATTTGTCACACAGGAGGGCCACTACCAGTGGACCTGCCTCCCTTTTGGCCTGAAAACCTCACCAGCAATTTTTCAGAGAATTTTAAGCAATATTCTAAGAAAGCACAATCTTACAGGATATGCAGTAAACTTCATTGACGATATTTTGATATACTCGTCCAACTTTGAAGAACATTTGAGACACATTAGAGATGTATTAGAGGCAATAATAAAAGAAGGCTTTAGATTGAAGTTGCAGAAGTGTACCTTTGCTTCAGACTCGGTAAAGTACCTAGGACATGTAATTCAGCACAATTCGGTAAGACCACTTAAAGACAATCTGATCTCAATAAAACATTTTCCAACCCCTAAGACACAAAAGAACATTAGACAATTTTTGGGTAAAATCAACTTCTACCACGAATACATACCAAGAAGTGCAATTATTTTAGACCCATTACATAATTTATTAAGAAAAAATGAAAAATTTGTGTGGTCAGAGAAGTGTGAAGAATCATTTAATCAAATAAAAAATTATTTATGCTCTCAACCTGTATTGGAAATATTTGATAATGACTTACCAATTAAAATTTTTACAGATGCATCTTTAGGGGGTATTGGGGCAATACTAAAACAGACACAACTAGACGGCAAAGACAAGCCGGTGGCATATTTCTCAAAGAAACTGAATGAAACTCAAAAACGGAAAAAAGCAATATATTTGGAATGTCTTGCAATTAAAGAAGCAGTTAAGTATTGGCAACACTGGCTCATTGGAAAACAATTCACTATTTATTCTGACCACAAACCTCTAGAGAACATGAATATTAAATGCAGGACGGATGAAGAATTGGGAGACCTTACATATTACCTATCTCAGTATGACTTTACAATAAAATATATACCCGGCAAAGAAAATGTTGAAGCTGACTGTTTGAGTCGAAACCCAGTATTAGAATCAGAAGATAACAAAGAGGACCTATTGAAAATAGTTAATTTAATACAGATAAAAGATGTAATTGAAGATCAAAAGAAAAATGCAATAATAATAGAAAATAAACAAAATCTTATACACAAAAATGAAATATACTACAAAAGAATAAAGAAAGATGAAAAGATTATCCTCTCAGAAGAATTCAGTAAAAAACTTATTAAAAAGGTGCATGAAGATTTATGCCATATTGGTATCAGACAATTGCAGAAAAAGATAAGCCCTGTATATACAGCTAAAAATCTAACAAAAAATATCATAAATATTTGTAAAACATGTGAAATATGTATAAAAAATAAATCAAGATGTCAAGGAAAATTTGGACTAATGTCACAACTGGGACCAGCAACAAAACCGTTTGAGATAATGTCAATAGATACTATCGGTGGCTTTGGAGGATCTAGGTCAACAAAAAAATATTTACACCTTTTAGTAGACCACTACACCAGGTATGCATTTATTGTAACTTCTAAAACACAGAATGCAAGTGACTTTATTAAACTAACAAAGAAAGTTCTCGAGACAGATGAGATTGGAATAATTCTAACAGATCAATACCCGGGCATCAACTCCAGAGAATTTAAACAATATTTACAGGACAACAATATTACATTAATATTTACAGCGGTCAATACACCGTTCTCGAATGGCTTGAACGAAAGATTAAATCAAACAATAGTAAATAAAATAAGATGCAGAATAAATGAAAAAAATAACAAAAAATCATGGACAACAGTCGCAAGAGAATGTATACAGAAATATAATGAAACGGAACACTCTGTTACAGGATTTGCACCAAAATACTTACTTGATGGTACAAATGTCACTATTCTACCAAACGAAATTAAAACAATACAAAACGAAGACAAGTGGATTGCAGACAGAAGATTAGCATTAGAGAATACAATAAAATCCCACAATTACAACAAGAAAATATTTGACAGAAATAGAAAACCGCTAGAATTACAAATAGGGAGTGATGTATACGTGGAGAATGGAAACAGATTAAATAGGAAAAAATTAGACGAACTATTAATAGGCCCTTTCAAGATTTTGGAGAAAATATCAAACTCCATATATAGGATTGACACCGGAAACAGAAAAACAGAATCATCACTATTTCACATAACTAAATTACAACCAGTAACAGCAGAATATGAAGATTAACGTTTAGGATATAGATATATTATTTAGAATTTTCTCTTTTGGGGGGGGAGATGTAATGAAATGCCATTTCATCAATATTCAAATTTGCCGCGATTCGTGCGTTCACGTTATCTGTGGCACGGATTGACGTAGCGGTAAGAAAAAATGGCGAGAAAGGATTAAAGTATTGTGTGCTGGTGTGCAACGCAATTTATAATAAAACTGAAAGATAGAAGGGATATAATTGGGGATTTATTATATGTGGACTTTAAATGTCGTTTCTTTTAATTTACAGGTGAGATTAAATATGTTAAGTTGTTGTAGTAACAAACTATTTGTATGTTAAACTATTGTGAAAACTATTAAAATAAAACTTTTAATTTACAGAGAAACAAATTGGTTTCCTTGAAAATCCTCAATAATATATCTTATATGTATATAAAAGTTAAGTAACTTGGATAGGTAGTACAGTAAAAGCCGTATCCATCATGTCGAGTTTGCTAGACAGATGAGCCCGCCCAAAACATTTTTAGAAGCATTTTATAGTCTGTTTATCACAGTAGGTACATTTTAAAGATTCAATGTTCTATCTATTGTTTATAATCTGAGAAAGCTATCAATAATTCTATGCAGCGATTAGTGTATAGGCATATCTAATTAAAAGAGAAAGAAAAAATCAAAGTCAAATGCATAGTTATTTTATTCAATGTTTTATCCAAATCTGTATTTTAATTCAAAATCAGAGATATTTTGCATAATACAGGCATATGGAGGGAACACTCATAATTTTAACGAGTACGGCCTACGTATTAGAGTTTATGACAAATATATAGTGTTGGCAATGAACCATAGTTATTATTATGATATTTAACTGGTGGCAGTAACGGTTAACTGTAGTTTTTATCTGTTTTGTTGTTAGTGTGCACGCGATTTAACTATTACCGTGGCGGTTGGTGGTGATATGGACACTTTATTTAATTTTCTGTGAACGTTTAGGTCGTTAAGTTTTTACTGACAGTTACAGAACTAAAGCGTATGTTTTTTTGTTTGTTACTCTATTGTTCCAGTCATTTATTGATTTTGATAAAACTTTTTAGTTGTAGCCGGTGATTGAATGTGTCTCAATTTTTATTTTTAATGTATCAAGAGAAATCATTTATCAGAAAGTATTATATGACAAGCCAGGTATTGTTGAAGGATACTTGTATCTAATATATAAGTTGTAAGTTGCGAGACCTCTATTTCGTTCACAATATTCGAGTATACTCGAACGTCTACTCTTAGTATAATAAAACCCTCTCAGCTAACGTAGGTATATTGTCAAGAGTGATTCTTCGATAGTTTTATTATATTTTCAAAACTGCAAATGAATGGGAAACCATTATCTTCGTTCGTATCAAGCCTAGTTATTTCTTTTATTTATTGTCAAATACACTAAAATTAAAATGAAACAAATTAGTTGTAACAGGTTCTTATAATTATAAATGTTCTTGCGATAAAAGTTCAAAGTAGTACCTACAAAACTTACTTCAAAGTCGATCATCAATTTTATACTCAAAGCTTCTTGTACAAGACACACACTCATGTATCAGTTTATTAATATTGGTTCGAAAAGTTTACACGAACAAACATAAAACTCGTATAACAACAGATAATTTCATTTCAATTTTCATAGCAATAAAACATTTAAATGCCTGTATACAAATATAAATGTTAAACCAGGAAATAATTTAGTACATGTAAGTTCTGTAAACCCTATATTCAGATTTTGTGTAATAGAGCAACAAATATCTTCACATTCATTCCTTCAAGAGTTATGTGCTGAAAAAGTTACATATTATGTATTTTAAAAGAGCAACTACGGTTTAGTTTCTTGCCAGATCTTCTCCGTAGATATACTGCTTTCCGAATCGGTGGTAAATGTTGAAAATATGTAATGACGTTTCAAAAGTGCTTCTAGAAGAAGTCTAATTGAATAAATAAATGTTTGAGTTTGAGTTTATCAAAAATCTCTTGAAAATATGAAAACTTATCTACCGTTGTAACGTTTAATTATACAAAACGTGCAGTCGATTGGACAATCTTTTGTTATCATAATAACATTACCATATAAATGCAAATCGATGAGCTACCAGTGAAGAAAAGCAACTTCTATCGATTTCCCGAGAATTCATTAGATAACAGATGATACAAAGTTTGTAGATTCTTTGTTTATCTTTATCCTTTAACCGTAAAATCTAATCTCTGGTGCTGTTTCTGCTCATAATTATAAATGTTAAAACGGAATACATATTATAATAAGTTATTTTTGTTTACAAATATGATAAAACTTGTTTATTTATGGAAAGTAAGGACGGTGATTATAGTCCCGTCATTTCATTATTACGAATACATATTTTTACTTTTTTTTAGTAAAGACTCTATATTGAAAGAGAAATTTATCTAGAAATTTTGGACTTGTCTAAAAAATTATGTTACCTATTAGTATACTATAATATATAAACCTCAAGTCCCTCGCTGAATATAATAAAGTAAGCTATAGGCTAAAATATCCTAGGCATCTTATTTAGGGAACCGTCTAGCTTTAAATTGGGTCTTCACGAAGGACTTATAAAATATGGACCATAATACTGTATTTATAGCTTATTATTCCGACCTTTAAGATGTTTTTCAAGCGAGCTTTATAATGTATTTTGATATCAAAGTGGCCTTAAAATATTTAGTATGAGAATTTCGGAATAATAGATTATAAAGATATATATTTGTAAGTGGGTGCTATATCGTGAAGAACTGTTAGATCTTGAAGACTTTTTTTGAGTTCTTACAAAGCGACATAACATTTTCATTTTCATGCATATGTAGATTAAGATAACAGGAAATTTAAATGAAAACAATTATAAAATTCGTTCGTAGTTAGTTTCATTAACTAATATTGTACCCGTAAAAGAGCGTATGTGCCGAGCACACGTGTCACAAGTGAAACTTCTTTGGCAAGATTCAAAGATACCAAAATCGTCGCCTTACTCCATGACGTGATGGTATTGCCATGACGCGATCTTGAAATTTTACTCTCAACGCGCCTAAAGAAGTTTCACTTCAAAAATTAAAGTTTCTACCAAACTAATGATAACCATAACGCACACTATATTCATAATATCCACAGTATAACCAGCCTGCACCTGCCGTTACAATCAAAATGGATCCACGTGGGCACGGAGCGCGGGAACGTGCACGTGGTCAACATAGAGACCTTCGCGCTGAGTGGCTACGTCATCAACTGGAACAAGGCCATTGAAGTGTGAGTACTCTAATCTAACCAAAGTATTAAGCTATTGCATAGCTTCTATCGCGGGCCTTGAGCGCGGGGACCGAATCCAGAAATTGCGTAACGAAAAAACCTCACGCTCCACTCCGACTTGCACGGAGGTGTGGCTTGAAGGCATGCTATGCAATAGCTTTACCGCGGCAGTCCCCGAGTGCCACACGTATTTTTTTTTTTTTGACAAATTTCACACACGGCACGATCTGATCCCATACTAAGCTTTCGCTATCGGAAACCAAATGGCTCATAAATATACATATATAATTTTAAATAAATACATATATATAGATAATTAACACCCAGGCACAGAGCAAACATCTATGTTCATCACACAAATATTTGCCCTGGGTGAGAATCGAACCCACGACCTCTGACTTGGAAGGCAGGGTCTCTACCAACCAAGCCAACCGGTCAGTCGTCGTATTATGTAGAGTGTTGATTAACGGTGCATTTAGATCAAACGAATGCTCATTCTAACCCCACTATTTCAAATTATTTTAATGTAAACAGGCGTAGAGCATTCTTTCGTTGTTCTTAGTGCGTTCGAAAAGATTCTATGCAATGTTCTAATACTGAACAACACTGAATACGTGTTTTTGTTTACACTAAAAGATCACGAAAGAATGCCCCTTGCTTTAGCTCTATGTTCGTTTGGTCTAAATGCATCGTTATGAGTTTTTTATTTAATTTTATTAGCAGGTACTGTAAAGTATGAAATTTATTATTATTAAATCATCATTAATTTTCATTCCACACTTAACAGGCATAATCAAAGAAACGTTTATTACGTGAATATCAATTGAAATTCATTGTTCATTGTTATCGATAGAATATATCTGAATCTTTGATTTAATGTTCCCTTGTTGCTAATTAATCACTTCGAAGAAACGATATTAAACGAAAACTATTCAATTAACTGCTAATTATTTAATACAAATTCCATTGCAAATGATAGAGAATTACATGTATATAATCGGGTAAGCCATGTCAAAGAGAGCTCGACTCAGTTACGACACAATCAGCCTTGTTAGCCGAGCAGGACGAACCGACGATGGGACAAACGCACCTAATTGGTTTACAGGATTAGATGAATAATAATTTATAACACAGAAATGTGGAATAGACCACAGATGAGGAGAAATAGTGTGTTGTGTTAGTCGACGTTTAGAAGTAAGCTATTGATTCTGATAGAAATAATGGGCTGATTTAATTTGACTTATTAATTGGACGTGCTTGTAACTATCTGTAATATATTAATTATTGAATATTTATAAAGCTCTTGAATATCAACTGATATGAATATGAACAAAAGTATATCATTAATTTACAAACACACAAATCCAAACGTTAGTCCAAAACAGAATTGTTGCCATAACCCATACCTTTTATACTAAAACCTAATTTAAATAAACTACTTTAATCATAAATAACAAGTTTTGTTAACTTATTATTCGAATCGTTTCGCACAGTTAGAGCAGAATTCACACCGGTACAGACTCTGATATCTAATAACAAAGTTAAATGGCTATTTCACTTGCCGGTAATCCCGAGGCGCCTCCAGTAATCGCTTATTTACGCCATACTAAAATAAACAATTTTGTTTTGCGATTGACGCTTCTTAATGAATAATTATTTGATTGGAAGGAATCTTTGACTAGGTTTTTGTTAGAAAATATATATTCTAAGAATACTAGAACTTTTTAAGTGTGTTAAAGATTTTTAATAATGTATTTGCATCGTAGAGCAGCCAAAAGTTATCCGTCCAAATTCATGTACGTAATGTATTAGATTATGAACAATAATTTTATTATAGTAGCAATAACTCAATAACTGAATTATGTTGAGTGTTAAATAAATGAAATAAGCATTTCTTTATCACTAGCGTAATACTGTCGTATCACTAGCGTGATACCTTATTTTACTTCAGTATTTCAGAACTCAGGTCACTCGATTTGTCACTGAAAATTCCAACCAAAAATCCCTTTGCGACATTGCTTTATACGGCTTGCTTTGATTGCGTATGTCGCATGGATCTGGGTGTATTTTTGCAAAAGCCTGTCCTAGAACATGCAATATGTTTTTTATAGAACGAACGAAAATTAGTTTTTTATAACACACGATAAAAAATTGAAAATACAACGTTAAGTACTAACATATAAAATTACTAATTTTATAATTTTCACCAGACGTCTTATGACTTACAGATGACTCTACTTTGTAAAATCTTATTAAACGGAATCTAGTACGTTCTAAAGTACCTATTAACAGAATCATAACTACAAAATAGCTTTTAAAAGCTTAAATGAAAACGCCATAACTTCGTATCGTTACCATGCGCTTTGCGGACAATTTATCGTTCCTCATAACAACTGATGTAGTGGGTTTTTAGTTTACTAGTTTAATGTGATATTTCTTTGGAAACCTATCAAACGATTGAGGGTTATAATTGCAAGTTTATTTGTTACATTTTACTTGTATGAAGGCGATTATAATATATGGAGAGCAAAACAGCAGACATATTCAACGCATATTAAATATTAAACACTGAAAAAAAGCCCCATCGTGAAATAGGCTTCAGCAATCACTTAGATGTTATAAAATACACTCACAAGCATTCCTTGAGAAATTACATTCATACTTCCGAAAGATAAGGCAGCATTACCGGGGCGAAATTGTTCGGAAACTCAAGTTTAGAAACACGATACGCACGAGCGGAGCCGGGCGCGGAAAGTTAATGAAATTACAGGGAAAGGCTTCAAAGGTAAACAGGAAAGCGTATTTACCCGGGCGGTACGATCAAAGGCCTGTAATTACCTGTCTCGGCTTGTTTGCGCCCGCCCTACAATTACTGGGGACTCGCAAAATCACAGTTTTTAACTTTTTTTTTCTTTCAGGGATTTAAAAGACGTTAGACGCGACTTTGTGAGTAGCGCTGAGAGTAATGGCATTAGACTAACTGACTTTCCATTTTCTTCATTATCTCGCTCTTTGCTAAACTGGGTGGAGATAAATCTATTAATTAAACTTATTAAAAATTCAGGTGACTTTAGCCTCTATGTAGAGAATGGTTGGTCCTGCGGCTTTGTTCGTGTGTAACTCTCATCTTCATTCTAGTCAATTATAGCCATTTTGGACATGAAAATACACACACTTTTTCATTTATAATAGGAATAAATCGAAATGAAAAAGTTCTATTGCCCAATTTGCATACATGACCTCAGCAATCAAGACCTTTACCACGCGAGTGAAGCCACATTCCAGAGCCTGTTTGTCAAGAGATTTTCAGTGTATAATATTCAGTACTAGAATACAATGACCTGACTCTCTGGCCGTAAATTTTAATGTTTCGCGGGCACAATGCTCGTACCTGCTCATACGGTATCTCACTTTTATTAACCATTAAATTTTACTATTTCAAGCTCGCCGTGTTCTATCTACGGGTTTTAATCGTTTTTGTGTTTTTGGGAATGATGTGCAAATATATTGACCGTATTTATTGATATACGATGAGTTTCAATTTTGATAAAATGAGGACTGGAATCATTGTTAAATTATGGTTTCATGATATCAAATCAAAGGAAGCAGAAGGCGGGTAATACGTAAATCTTACAAATAAATAGGTTTGAAATTACAATAGACATCTTTGAAGCAATAATTTAAACAAAGCTATATTATCGGCGAAACTAGATTCTATTGCAAAAACTATCAAGCCAAAACGTACCGTTACACTTTCACGCTAAAATAAAATTTTGATGATATTATGAAAATAGGTAACAAATGCTATAAAACCGTTCCTTTTGCAAGGTCATTCCTCACCAAGTTCCTCACATTAAACAAATATTAACGTCAGAGTATAATGACGCAACAATATGAAAATTAGCACTCAAGCGACGCGGACAAAACTAGCTGGTAATTATATAAATGCCATAACAGAAAGTGAAGATACTTACAACAGTTAAGCAATTAGCCTCTCGTCTCATTACGAGAGAGTGGCTCTTCGTCGGAACTTAGCGCCCACTGGAGTTTAACGAGACAGTCAAGTAACTGGTTATACTATTCACACTAATAAAGATAAACAATTTTAAAAGTTCGTCGCGGTAATGAGGTGACTGTGATCTTGGTGTATACGCGATCTTTGAGTTGTAATAAATATTTTTTTTTTCTTAGAAATCAGGTTCAGGATGAAAGAAATCGTTAATTCTTGTTATACTTAGACCTTGTCTATAAAAATATAATTCCCTGTTTGAACTGCCTGAAGTGTTATTTTCGCCTCAAAAACGTACGTCAGCGTACCTATTAATTTTTCTAGTTTAAAAAATGTACTGAACTACGTAGATATCTATCTACTCATGGAATCATTCAACTCATTTAAATACAGGGTAATAGTAGAACATTTTAAACGCTTTTATATACGGTATATTGAGAAGTGCAGCGAGCCGCCAACGCCGCCCGCCCACGCCGTCCGCCCTCGCACGGTCAATATTTAACGCTTTCGAGTTATGTAACGCTCTGCTTTAACTGCCTTCATCCCCTTTTATCTGCTTGTATTAAATGGGTACAGTTTATTTTAGGACCCCGATGTTTGATATTATTTATTGTATAGATTTGTAAATATGAAGTTAATGAAAAATGTTAAGTTCAAAATAGCGCGGCAAAGGCTACGCTTAAACTTATGAAACCGTACCACAGAATACATAATAGTAGCTAAACGCTACAGAACGGACACTCTCCGCCTCCCGCCAAAATTAAACACTTACCTCACCCCGCACGATCAGACATGTTATGGTACCCATTTCCCCGCAAGGACGATACCAACGACGTCTTTAGACGAAACGCAACGAAGATTGACAACATTCATCAAATTGACTTAAAGCAATTTTATTATTTTGGATTTGTGATTATCGTTTTTCGTAGAAAATGGTTAGATATTGTGCTGTTTACGGATGTATTTCATCAGAAAAACGCGAATTTTTTTTTACGCTAGTCACAAATGTGCCAACCATAAAGAGTTTACACACACATTTGCAGTCTCTACAGTGTGACTGTCAAAACTATAATTTTGTATGGAGTGTCCGGGGTGTGACCGTACGTTAAAATAATTAAAAATTTCATGTTTCCGAAATGTATTTTTGGCAATTAAATTTTTTTTTTCAAAGTTTTCGGTGTATGCGTAAAAAATTTGTTTACCTGACATTGTTACGTTCAAAATATAAAATAAAAATTGATGCTTTCCTGTGATCCATTGAATCGATCACAACACAGACATAAAGGCTAACCCTAAAACCTTTCCTATCACTAGTAACGAAGCCATGAGCGCCCGACTGGACCCCTATAAAACTATTTATGTGCCTCTTCTCACTACAATGAAAGTTTACGGTTATTGCTCTCTGTGACAACCTTATCTAATACATAGTGCTGTCTTATATACTTTGCTGGTATATTTTTAAGCAATTGTTACTTTTAATTCATCGCATAAATAAATTAATGAAATGAAGAATTTATTCTAGAATAAATACAATGAAAATATGTTAGTTTAACTATCCTTATTTAAAATTGAAATAACATCTAAATATTTTTAAACTGCTACACAGCGCAGCGTCTTGATATATTAGTTACATTACATTATTTTATATTTACGCTCTTTTATGAGCTTATCTTTCAGTTAAACCCAAGGTTAAACCACGTAAAAGTGGTTAACATGTAAACGTTAAAAGTTTAAAATATAATATAAGTGATTAATATTAAATATCCTATTAATGGTGAATCTAGAACTTTTCCCCCGTTAAATTTGTTTGTATTACGTAAAGGAGTATTAAAAACTCATCCGTCACAAAGTTACACGATTGTCGATTGTAATTAATATTATCATTCAAACTTTGCAATCAAAAGAATAACGAAGTTTTCAAAGCAAAATATTGTAACTAATTCCCTTTAATGTATACTGATGAACGATTTTGAATAATTGAAAAGCGAGCGAATGTAAATCAGTTATCGGCGTGTGACCGCAGACCGCGCCGCGGTATGTGCATAACGAGATTCATTAAATTTGCACCAACACGCCCCTAACTATTGTTGTAATTTTCCATTCGATATTAAATTACACATAGAATATTTGTAATACAAAATAACGCATCGATGACGGTATAAAATTTCAATGCATTTTATATAGTGATTAAAGTGTAGGCACGTTTGTAGAGTTTTATATATAATTTACATGAAATTATAAATTGTAGTTTGTGGAATTCAATTATATAGATTGTATAATTAAATTCTCATAATTGTTTTAACGCTCTATATTATTTGCACTATGTCTTTAGTTTTCATATTTAAAATAACTATGATTCAAAATGGAGTCTCATTGTCAAACAATGATTAATTTCATAACAGTATTAACAAGCAATTAACTTTTTTGATTACTCGCTTTAAAAATGCACCAATTAATAACCCAACCCTCACTGAAAAATGCATCAACGAAACAAAAACACGTCTGTTAATTGTATACTAAAATAAAAAGGTATTTGAAAGCGTTCAGGTGAACGGCCGCGGTTGATGCAGCAATAGCCGGGGGACAAAGCTAGTGTTAATTGGTGGGAAGTCCCCGGGGCAGGGACAATTAAAGTTCGTTACGGCTCGCCCCGGGCGGCCCGGGTCCTTCGATTGTTGCGATCCATTGTATAAGCCCCTATTAACGGTTGACGGTGTTTGCGCGGATTTGCGATTGTCAAGTTTATCTTTCATTGTGTGGGGAGGTATTGTTATTTATAATATACATTTTAATGTGTGTGTAGGTTGAGCAAAGACAAGTGATAACTGCGTTAAAAACAACCGACTTCAAACTTGCACTTGCAACATTTACAAATACAGACAAAAATGCTCATAAAATAAAAACTACTGGGCCTATCCGAATAAAATTTTTATGGGACCAATTCGACACCATCCCGCATCGAACAAAAAAAGAATCACGTAAATCGGTTCAGAAACCTCGGAGAAATCGGTGTACATACATAAAAAAAACACATACCGGCCGAATTGATAACCTCCTCCTTTTTTTGAAGTCGGTTAAAAAAGGCAGGATGGCTATACAATTTATCTCGTTGAAGCTTTAAGAGTTATTATTTATTGAATTATATACTTTCAGTTACTTTTACTATACATAAAAAAAAATTTGTGTGGTTTTATGAAACCACGGTAAAAGTGAAACTTTTTTTCACACTATAGACATTTAACTAAAAATTATCGTATTTGTACGATAATTATCGTACGTATCGTGCGTCACGCGACATGCGCTACACAGACCAAAAAGTTTGAGACGATGTAATAAAAGTTTCACTTTAATAATACAAAATGTAGAATGTGTGTTATTTCAAAATTGACTTAGTTACGTTTTTTAAGCACAGTATAATCTGGCAATGGTAGGCAGGTTAGCATATGGAGCTTGATCAACAAATTTGGTATAATAATATTGAAACAACAATATCGTAAAGCCTCACAAAACACCTGCCATAAAGGTTATATCTGATATCCGGAAAATTTCCGGATCTCTAATGCCGTTATGGTGCGCCCATAGAAACCCAACTAACCGTGAACAAATACATACTTAATGCAACAGAGGACCTTTTAATATTAAATAATACTTCACTTCAGAAAGTTTAATGGTTAAAGGGGAGAAGAGAAGGATTGTTTTACGTAATTTTTATCGTTAAATAATAGTGGAGTAATGTGCTTGATTTTGTAACTTAAATGCATATTCTCTACGTCTAATATCTAAAGTAAAAATAAAATCTATCATGTCTTCACATTTCAATTTAGAAATTATCCCATACAATATGTCTATGGGTTCAGTTGTTTCAGAGTTTGACAACAAACACCATTTTATAAAAAAATTTGGTTACCATGTTTCTTATAAATATCAGTCGTGAACCTCGTCTTAATATATTCACAATTCATTTACATTTTCCTTCGCTAACATTATTCATAATGCATCTAAATTCAGTGCGTTTAACAACACAGCTTTTGTTATTTTACGAGATTGTTCATGACCTAACTAAAGAGCTATAAAGATAAACGTACTTATGTTGTAAAACTACAGTAAAAGAACAATTCATAATTTTACACGTGGAGAAGTTTAATGCTTTCAAATTCACTTTATTAAGTATGAATGTTTAACTTTTCTACAGTTTGATCAGCATGATTTGGATAAACATAATATTAGCAGTCTGCCCCGGATTCAAATACAATCGTGTATATGTGCATGTCCATTGCTAATGGCAATGGAAGTTCAATATATCGATGCTCAATATGCCTACAAAACTTTAGCTTGTTATTTATATGTATCTACGGAAAATGAAAGGTTTATTTAGCGCGATATAATCGCGGATGACATCCGATACAGCACAATATCATAAAGCGAGCATAACGTACTTGACATTACAACATCCGAGTCGATCACAAAATGGCGACAGTAAAATATCAATTTGCGTGTTTACGACTTACACACTCGTTTGACGCCGCCATGTTGCCATAAATCCGCAATGACACGCGAAAACTGATGGGAAATAGACCATGTTCAACAGGGAATGTATTTTCAATATTGTGCCGTATTTATGTATTGATATTTCACGGTTTCACCTTTTCTTGTGATTGTATAGTTTTAATCTCCTGAATTTACTTATGGGCCCTCTTACTAATGGGCAGCATTCGCCCAACGAATGATCGTGATTGCCTCTACTCGGCCAACGTCACCGATTATGAAGAGCGCCCATTAAACAACGTAACATTTGCCAACCTGAATTAATTGGTCATAGGCTCATAGGAGTGGATTGTGGCTGGCCTCATTGGCTGCCTGGGTTCCTATCATAGATAAATACTATATATATAAGAAGGTTCCTATAGTGGAAACAAACATTATGAAGAATATAGATTTCATATTAAGTTTAAACACCACTATACAATTGAGTATTTGAATAAAAAAAAAATTATTGATTTTTTTCATGTATTTTAAAACTTTATTATTAATAATATTGATATTTAATGCAAAAAACTCAAAAAAAAATGTTTTTCAATTAATTATAAGCAATTAAAAATTGATGAAATTTAAATTAAAATCACGTGACTATAAACGCGCCATGGCTGGTCACCATAGATGTGACGTCAAAATGTTATAGTTGTATACGTTTTTGTATCAACTGCAATGTGTGAAAACTAACATTATGACGTCACACGCGTCCTTGTGACGCTTCGGGAGTTGTCGGTGTGTTTTCGGTACTGGATTCAAAGACTAATTTTTATTTTGAAATAACTTTTGAATTATTGCACAAAAAAAATTAAAAAAATAGTTTTGTTATAAAACGAATATATAATCTTTCCATTTAGCACAAAAAAATTTATTATTCAAATACTCAATTATACGTGGAGGAAACGTAATATAACTTAAACATTGGTTAGCAAAGCACAGTTTATTCAGCTGCAATGAGTTCCTAAACAGACTGAGAATCCTAAACACACTCGTCTGTTATTACAATAGAGGAAACTTTGTAATTAAATGTAGTTCTCGCAAAATGTTATAATATTTCTTCATAATTAATGGTAATGTCTAACTGCAGTATATTGGAGTAATTCTCCGTTGAAGAGTCAGTTTGATACGTTTCTGTTTCATGCTATGTGAAAAACAAATGTTAAAAATATCAATAACATAAATCACCAATATGTTTTCAGACGTTTCTTCGGATTTGTACTAAAATTATAATAATTTTGTCAGATTTTTTTAATTTAAAATTGATAATCATTTAGAGAGTCATAAAGGTACTTTAAAAAGTGGTTCATGAGATAATTAAAAATCGTGTCTTTATGTATTTCTTACTTAATATTGACATCAAAAACTAACGTATACGAAAATTACAAGATTAGACATAGGTACCCACAGCAAATCAATATCATCTATATAACATATATAACGTCTCACCAATCTTAAGTTTTACCACCTTAACTATATCAGATTTACAGCTAGTAATAAATCAAGAGAGTTTACACGCGGTTGGGCGGCGCGCGAAGGGCGGGCGGCAACAAGTGGCGCCCGCCCGACGTGCCTCACTCGCTGAACTAATGATCTAATGTGGCAAAAATGTAATCTTGATTTCGTATTGAGTGTTGGTTGGTGGGGTAATTTGGCCTGATGATAAAAAAATTTGTTTTCACCGATATGTATACGAAATAAATTTCAATAAATTCGTAATACTTCAGTAATTTATTTTTGTTATTTGAGGCAGAGATATCTGTTATCAGAAAACAATGTACTATTAAAAGGTTACATAATGAAAACTGTTTAAAAATCTGTCTGGGAAACTGATTTTTATCGTCTTTACAACACATTTGAAATATATTATATTCGTACAAAACGGAAATACGCAGTTACATAAACTGCAGTTAGTTTTTCAGTCCATTCTAACTCTTTTGCAAGACAACTGCACAAAGCCGAGTATAGGTCTACCAGAATCTGATGGCATATTTATATTTAAGAAATAAAAGATTTTTATGTGGCAACTTATTTGACAACTATCAAATTGGTTGTCAAATTATTTGTCTTTTTTGCAGTTGATGAATAATTTTTAGGATTTTGTCTAAAAAATCTTCGAAAATGTCGCAAAAGCCGCTGCAATCACAAGCAAGGGGTGTTGTTTATAATGTGTATAGAAAAACCTTCGATGAAGAAGGGTCAAACACATCACAATTTTCAATTTTGAAAATTTTATTGGTAAACTGGACTTACCCGTTTTGATACTTTAAATTAAAAAATATTATATGTAGGTGACTATAATATTGTTTGTTGATTAGAATATATAATTTTATGAAAACTTATTACAGGAGTTTCCAATACGGCTATTCGTCAAGTCCAAGCTGTCCAAGTCAATTTTATAATGTGTGTATCTGTTAATACTTACGAAAATAAACCTAGTTTTATTTTATTTTTATTTTATTTTATAAAAAATTAAAAGCAGTTTTGATCTACATTATCATTATATCGATATTTTCACATGGCATACTGGTAATGAATATACAAATATAGGTATGTGTAAATAATAATATGTATTACCTGTATAAAAGTAATATGTATAATAGTATATTATACAATTATACATGTAAGTATGTACCTACATAATATTAAGTGGATATCTCGTTATTAAGTACAGTATTGTCCACTTATTTAATGTGACTAATGATATTGAGGACAAAATAAAAAATAAACAGTATCAAAATCGTTCAGTCCATTTTCCCTGGGGTTGCACACTCAAAATTTTGATTTCCCTAATTGCCATCAGATTCTGGTTTACCTATACCATCTACACGAGGACTTGATGTTTTTAGCGTTCCTTGAAGTTAAGCTAACTTTAGATTTTAGAAGGACACATAACGACTACGTTTCGAATTGAAAACGCTGCATAATAAGTAAACTTAGATTGTCTAGTCTTTATTCCTCTTAATGTATACGTATAAATTATTTGTATAATCAATATTATTATTGTATTGTTACAGAACGAGACCAAACCACCCTGGAGCAGTGGTGGAAATCAGTGACAACCCTTTAGATGCCAGCAAGGTACAATCTTTATATTATACTAGCTTTCCGCCCGCGGCTTCGCCCGCTTTGTGCTTTAAACTATCCTATCTCTCAAGTTGGATCGAACTGCACATGGTGTGCGAATTTTATTGTAATCGGTTAAGTTGTTTAGGAGTCCATTGAGGACAAACATTGTGACACGAGATTTATATATATTAAGATCTTGTTTGAATTTGGGTATTTGGTCAAATCAAAATCTACCTTCCTATTCCAGTTCTGTCTGCATTTTGGTAACCAAACCAGCCATATTGTGGCAAACCGCATTCAACTGTCCATTTGGAATGCTTGACATCTATTGCAATTTACATGATTTAACTATATTTGGGAATCAATGTGTTTTCAGCTTAAATACAACGTAATTTACAATTATTAAGGAACGGAAAGATTATGAACCATATAACTTACATAGTTTCGGAGATAAATGAAACTACTAGATGACGACCAGTTTATAATGAAGCCAATTAAATAGAGGCAATATATATTTCATATGTTACATGATACACGACCATGTAATTTGCAATGTGCATACGGCACAGAATGCTCTAAACTGACGTAGACTTTACCACTAAGGCTGCGTAGCGAGGGTTTGTAAAGAACCAATCATATCGCTTCATTAAGCGATACTATTGGTTCTTTACAAATCTTTGGAGCCTTAATATGCTCCCCTATCAACATAAAATTCATATTTCCAGCTACTAATAGCATTCGAGAGCGGTCTCGTAGTAGTATGGGACTTGCGCGCCCGAGCTGCGGAGTGGCGCGGCTGCCTCGGCACGGGCGGGCCGGGCGAGGCCGTGCGCGCGGCGGCGTGGCAGCAGGACGGCAAGTTCATGACGGCCCACGCGGATGGAGCCCTAGCTACCTGGACTACGAGGTCACCACGACCCTCGTCGATGTCGTACCCACATGGTCAGTGTAGAGATATAATATATGACTAATTTGAAGTTGAAAGATTTGGTGTCGATTGTTAAAAGCGTTTGCGAAATTGTTATAGATAGTGGGAGTGGTAGAAACTTTTAGACATTGAAATTTAAGAGGGCAAAGTTATGTATCGTTCTTTACGTTATTTTACGTTATGTGCTATAGTCTATACTATATGTATTGTAATTATCATTATGTAATTTAACGTATATAAAAAGATATATCATGTCACCATTTCGACAGATTCTTTGCTAATTATTTTCATTTGAAATTTTATAGAATTACTAACTAGTGTTTGTTAGACAATAATAAATGAATGTGTAATTTCAGCAAAAGCAAACAAAGACGGAAAGCTGGAGCCCTGTAAACCAATACATAGATTAGAATGGAAAACATCAAGAACTGGGTAAGTTATATTTTTGTAAAAGTTGTAAAAGTAAAATTGACCCCGGAATTGATTAAATGAGGTAAGAGGTAATGATCTATCTATTCTTGATCACGACTATATCTATAATCTTTTTATTTCTTGACACGATCCGAAATAATATCTAACACTAATATTTCTAATGCACCTTATAATATGTACCCGTTTATCTGTCTTTTTTTGATAGCTTACTCACACTAAGGTTTGACTTAACTTATTAGCTAGGTATTTATTTATTTATTTATTTAATTAAAGGTATTAAACTATATTATATTATTCTTCTTCGACACTTCGTACATTGGTGAAGGTCGCTAGATTCACATTTATAACTTTTGTTGTCTTGTTAAAGTATTCATAAATATAGAGAACTAACTGACCCGCACAACTTCTGCCCTCAATACGAATATTTGTTTCTCTTTCGAACCATTTTCCATTGATGCTAAATTTCTATTGGTCGTAGAGTGATAAGCAATGTTTATGTAGTTTCAAATACATATTAACTCGTTTAAATAAACAATCAACTCGTGTTAAAAAAGTAGGTACAGATTCAAAAACATCCCTTTACAGGTGCTTCTTTTTAGAGTTCCGTACCGAAAGGTTCATATGAGACCCTAAAGATAACACGTAGACGCTTGAAATATTCACAGAATCCTTAGAAATATCACTTGCAAGTTTTGCTCGAAGTTGATTAAATTAGCTATACGGAACCCTTGTCGCTAGTCCAACAAATGTTTTCCCACTTTCTACAACATTAAAATTCATATCGATCTTTATCCATTTCCAGCGAGAGCATGGTGATATTCTCCGGCGGGTTGCCCACGGACAAGGCGGGCCGCACGCACAGCGTGACCGTGCTCAATGGCAAGAGCACCACAGTACTGGAGATGGAGCACAGCGTGGTTGACTTCGTCACGCTCTGCGAGAGTCCACACGCTGCAGGTAATAAAGTGACAACGTGTTGGCTAGTCCACGCACGCCACGTACTCCCCACATAGCCTCCTTCGGACGCTTTCGTACGCAAAGTAAATACTTCGACCTATAGTCGGCCACGCAGACCATGTAACATCGCAGCGTTACTACAACCCAATCATAACATTCCATCAAGCTTCATTTTTGGTAAAAAATAATCCGAGTTAATTTCTTCATTTATTCATTTTACTCTGTGTATGAAACTGAATGACGCCGCGTGTGTACACTGTGACTATTAGTATGTTAAACGACGTACTGGCAGCGCTGCTTCGACGCACGCCGTCTGGACTGGCCCTGATTTTCTTTTACGTGTATGTCGATGTATTAAAAAGTATTAGATACCGATATATTTGTCAAACTCAGGCAGTTTCTTATTAAATAAAACTTCTTCTAGAAGCACTTTTGTTATAACATAGTTTTAACATTTACCAGCGAACCGACAAATAACAACAGCCAATACCTGTTCCAGACTACCAAGAGCCATATGCCATAGTGGTGCTACTGCAGAACGATCTGGTGGTGATCGACCTGCAGTCTCCCGGCTACCCGTGCTTCGACAACCCCTACCCCATGGACATTCATGAGTCGCCCGTCACCTGCTGTTCCTACTTCGCGGACTGCCCTTCGGATTTGGTAAGGATACCTCTAATATAAAGTTTTTCTTAAAAATGTATTAAGGACGTTATTAATAGACTTTGACTTTGAAAATATAGAGCTTCTGTAGGTGATTTCATTCTTGTGATGACAGACTGCGATGCGAAGTGCGATGATTCTTCCAGATTGGTTCGCTTGTGCAAAAGAGTAGGTATTAACCTGAAACCTTTTTTTCACACAGCAATTCACAAAAATGACAGCAAATTATATTTTTAAAGTAACTTAAAAACTATCACCTACTACCTATTGTTTAAAGCGTCAATCAAATATTTATGGTCATCATAACGGTAAAAATGCGTTTGGCATCGCTCTTTGTGCTATGTCTTGATTTATTTGTCATTTTTAATGCTGTATCGTGCCAGGATACCAAACAATGTGTCTTTTTCTATGTCTGTATTATTCAAATATACTTCCAAACTATTCCAGATACCCGCATTCTACTCAGTAGGTCGGGCAGGCAACAAGAAGGCCGCTGGCTTCAGTGAGAAGCTCTGGCCGATAGATGGTGGAGAATGGGCGCCTGCTTCTTGCTCATATAGCGAGATTATACTTACTGGGTAATGGGATATGCAATTATAGAATCTATTAACATTATGCATAAGGCACATTATTTAAAAATGTGGCATTTAAAAACTATCGCTGTCACTCTCTGTCGATAGACAAAAACATGCAATCGTTCGCTACAACTAATTTTCCTATTCTTATAATTTATTCAAAGACACGTAAATATTGAACTCGGTATAAATAATTGTATTTAAGTATTAATAATTAAATAATGAGTTTGTATTTTAATTTCAGGCACGCAGATGGTAGTGTAAAGTTTTGGGACGCTAGCGCGGGAACTTTACAAATTTTATACAAATTGAAATGTTCAAAAGGTAAGTAAGTTAATTTCATAATGGCACCATAGAAATTTTTTGAAGAAATCTTAAAATATTAGGTTAGTAAAAAGTCTAAAAAGGTACATTTCTAAAAATATTATATTGCTATCTCGTAAGTTTAGTATGATAAACATAAAAATTGCATATAAGAAACATATACTCGTATCTTGAATTAAATGAAGTTTTTTTTTCATATCATGATCAGCCTCGCCTTTACGGCAGGACATACACAGTGTTGCGGTTTATTATCACGCACACAACTATTGCTAGCTATGCTGAAGTAATTGTTGCGTTACATATATTTTTTATGCGAAGAGCAGGCAAACGAGCAGTCGAGTAATCTGATGTTAAATCATAAATGATCATCGTCATGCCTTATTTTGTATTCTTTACGTTCTTGCAGTGTTCGAGCGGCGTAGCGGCAGCGGCGCGGGCGTGTGCGGGGCCGGCGCGGGCGGTGCCGGCGGGCTGGCGGGGCCGAGCGGGCTGGCGGGGCTGGGCGGCGACGAGGACAGCCCGCTCGGCATCCAGCACGTGGCGCTGTGCGCGGAGTCGCGCCGGCTCGCGGTGGCGCTGCCGCACGGACACGTCATGCTGTTCAAGTTCCGCAAGCAGGAGGTCACCGCGGAGACGCACGTGAGTTGCTTTATTGATTATAGAGGAAGGGAAATGATTGTGTGTTGGGGGAAGGGGGGGGGGGGGTTATTTGGTAAAAAGCCATGGAGTACATAAACACTGGCGATACTGTTTAATTTTTTTTCATTATTCATTTACTCATAGTTAGTTAATTAGTTTTTAATATCGATTTAAGTATATAAATTTCCAAAGATATCATTTACGTAGATTAATTAAATAACTGTTTACTAAAATTTTTACCTTTATTTATTAATACTAACTATAAAATAAAACGTATTTATGGTGATCGCAGGTATTAGAAATCCCTGTGATATCCGATGCAGTAGAAGAGGAGGCATCTCCCGATGCGGAGGGAGGACGCTCCGCATCTTGCGGGCGAAGCGAAGACGAAACGAGACGGGTAATTTTAAAAATACTACTTTTACGTGCTCATAATTAGAAAATATTTTATTTAGCTTCATTAATTAAATTACATACTAAAATAATATTCATGAAAAATTATTTTAAAAAAGCTCTATCATATTTAAAATGTGATCCTTGTAGTAATAGTAATAAAGATAATAACTAATACCATGGACCCAATAAAGATTATATTCGTCCATGCTAATACTTACTCCAGAATTAATCATAATACAGGAATGCTCGTGAAATTTCAATGTTAAGAACAATAAATACATAACAGAATGCAGGGATATATTGTTACGTGTGAGATTTTGTTTTTTGTGAAATTTTATATTTTCTTATATATGTATATTTTTTATGTTATTTTTAAAGACGACATTTTTTGAAGTGAAACTTCTTTATCGGAGTTGGAAAAAAATTTAGTGTAAAATTTTTCGTTACGCGTGACATTTTTCCGTTACGCGCCATCTTTTTCTTATACTTACCACGCGTGATTCATAAAGTTGGTATTTCTGTAAAGTTGCATATATAATAAATAATTTTTTTGAAAAATAAAGTTATAAAGAAGTTTCACTTCTTACGTGTGTACATTAGTACATGCACACATTTTTTAAATGATAACGAGCCCGCAACGCCATGTGTACATGTGTACAGGCAAGCGGGGCGGTGTGCGGGTCGGCGGGCGGCGCGCTGGGCGCGCGCGTGCGGGGCAGCGCGGGCACGGGCGGCGCGCGGCGGGCGCCCGGCTTCCAGGCGGCACTCGTCGCGCTGCAGCTCGGGCCCGCGCACCCCGTCGCCGCGCTCACCATCAACTCGTCCTATGGCCTGTGAGTTTGAATTATAGAAACACATTTATTCCCAAAAAATGATACAGTACATTCAATTACAGACAATACTTAAATAAAGGTATAACATTATGTGATGTCGTGATAATATATAATAGACGTAATTCGAAGACGGTTAAACTTAGTTTTGAAGTTTTGAGTAAAATTTCAAGGTCGCGTCATGACAATACCGTTACGTCATGGAGCAAGGCGATGATTTTGGTATCTTCGAATCTTGCCAAAGAAGTTTCACTTTTAACACGTGTGCTCGGCTCACAAGCTCTTTTTACTCAAACATTTATTTATTCAATTAAACTTCTGCTAGAAACACTTTTGAATCGTCATAACGTAGTTTTACCATTTAAAACCGAACAACAAAAAAATGCGCACTGTGTTCGATCAATTATTATTATTAGTCTGGTAACTTTTACAATGAATTCTTGTTTTATATTATGAAATCCGTCCAGTATGGCGTGGGGCGGTGAGCGCGGTATCGTGGTGGTGGACATCTGGCGGCGCGTGGTGGTGGCAGCGCTGCCCGCGCACGCGCTGTACCTGCCCGAGCCGGCGCTGCGAACCGACCGCCCCGACCGCCCCGACCGCCCCGACCGACACGACCGACACGACCGCCGCTCGCCGGACCTCGACCAGGTAACACGTGACATAGACGGAACACGACATCACGCGCGGCGCTATCTCGATGTCCGACACACGTACATTCCCACAATGTTGGCAATCTAATTGTATTTTTAACGTCTACATATATTGTCAGTATGTAAATGAGACCGTCGCACATTTCGATATACTTTATTTTTTATTTCTTGAAATTTCACACATTCGGATCGTTCAATTTACGTAAAATCCAAAAACATATAGGTACGAGGTATTATTTATGTTTGAACATGTCTGCTACATAAAAAAATAAGTTTTTTACTGTTTTTGTTCACCAGAAATAAACGAATCAAAACAAGTATTTCAAAAAACACATTTACTAGGAAGCCCACTGAACGATACACTTTGTTACAGGAAAGTAGAGGAATAGAGTTATTGAATTTAATCTGTAATACACTATAGATTATTAGAGAGTGGCAACATTTTCACATTCGATTTTATTTGCGTATTAATTTCTTTAAATTTTGTGTTGCAATAACCAAAACAATAGCAAAGCGGTCTCCCTGGTTTGCCCTAAAATAGTCTTTAAATATAATTCGATTCGGTTAAATGTGTAGCGCTAACAATGTTCCCAGCTTGTCCAGTTAGATATCAGCATGGCATTTAGAAATTCTTTACTAGCTTCACGTCACTTCTTACCTGTCATACCACTTTAGCGACACTGACGCTACTTAAATTTATAAATCTTCTTCATTATAAATATTTTATTTACAAAAACTATCTCGCGTAGAGCATTTGTTTGTTATCTTTGTGTCAACGACCATTTCTTGAGTATCATTGCTACGTATTAAACTTTTGCTAGGCCAAATTCATAGAGAAATGTTCGTTGGTCCACCATTGTGTCGTCTAGTCTCGACGCAACACTAGCCGCATGCGAACGCGTTTCGTGTGCGGTTATCAACAAAATGATGTATTCCCCTCTCCCTGAAGCTCGAGGAGTCGCCGGGGAGCCCGGAGCCCGCGGAGGAGGCGCCGCCCGACCCCAAGCTCGACATGAGGCGCAAGTCCACGCCTTGGAAAACGTTCAACCTAAAACGGCAACTTTCAAAAGTCGATCTCAAATTAAAAGCCGCTTTTGGTCCCGTCGATAACGAGGACAACGTCGAAAAGAGCAACTCTCAATTCTATTGCGAGCCCACGGAGAAACCGGACAGCGCTCAAGAGTCGAACAACGACTCTCCGGATGGTGAAGAACCTTCAGAAAAAAACACGGAAGAGGACAAAAGTCAATTATCGTCGCCGTTGCGCGTGTGCTCCGATGTCTTCGAGAGAATGCACAAAGAACTACAAGAGAAAAGATCATCCGACGTCTACGATAGAATGCACAAAGAGCTGCAGGAGAGGTGGCAGGACAAGGATCGAATAGAGACTTCCAATGAAGTGTCGCCTTCGAAACTCGGCGAAGACGAAAAAGCCGTGCGACCAGATAATCTTCCGTTGTTCGATGAAGACGGGAAACCCACGCGTCCGCCGCGACAGAAGAGCAAAAAGAAAGACGAGAAGGATCAAAGAGACCAAAGGCTTCTATCAGTACCGAACATAAAGTACACGAAACAAGATTCCGTAAAAGACTTGCGGAAGAAGCAGCCGAGCCAGCAGGGTCAGTCGTTCGCGGGGAACCTGATGCGGCGTTTCAGTAAGTACCTTCAGGAGCATCTCCACCTCACTCATACATCATGCGGATCACTCGGGGCTCGGTAGCACTAGACATCTTGACGTAGTGTAGACTTTGTATTTATGAATGGTAATGGTTTGGCGATCTTTGGTTTGTTTACTAATACTGTAGATTAAGATAATAGATTTTTTAAATCTTAGGCCAGAGTAGCTAGCTTTTGCGTTAATAAATGTAAATAAAATTGACTAAACGCCATACAATTACGCTATAAAAATATTAAATAAAAAGAATTGACATCGTGCTTTTCGCTTTTTGTGATATTTGGCTTTTTATTTGTTTTAAGTAAAACTATTATATTATAACTATATTATAAAATATGATATTGGAATATAGGTAATTTGGAAATATGACATTATCTATGTATTCGATTATCCAATACAATAATATACACAGTTTAGGTATGTAAAGCAACTCAACGTAACGTTTGGTAATTGATGAATATTTTTCTTTCCCAAGGCCAAGGATTCATCCGACGACGACTCTAACTGCCTTAGATATCTATTCGCAGATCTATTTGGTAAATTTTAAATTAGTTAAAGTAATGTTTGCATCGAACTTAGGTTTTAAATTATTGTATTGTCGATGTCCGTTTGATATGAAGTTACGCTAAGTAGTGTGAACGCTAGCTGCGCACTCGTAGCCGCTTCTCCACGCATCTGACCTCAGACGTTCCGAGCCCGAGGCGCTCCTCGCCGGAACCTCTCACCCTTCGTGATATCCTTTTGACCGTTGTGCTTTCTTCAGGAGAGTTTGTAGCCAGACTTTGCCCGAAAAACGAAGCGAACGTTGGAGACGACAAAAACGAAGAAGTCATAGAGGTGCCCCACAGGATAGGTATGAATACAGAATTTGATAACGATCACAACTAACCGCGGGACCGATTCTTCGAACACGCCTCACTAATCCAAACTTGTCACGGAGGGCGCACGGGTCTAATACTCTGTACTGTCCGCGTCGTCGTAGCATCGAGGGTCGATGTTTTTCGTCAATGTAATAACAATCTCGTTCGGTGGCGGCTCGTCGACATCTTACGTCTCTATGTTCTATGTCTAATCGTTTCCTAAGTTACATGTTCTAACGATTAACCGCCATTCAGCATTAAACGTGTCGACCGTCCCGTATCAGACTTCCACCCGTCTTAGCTTACGCTTTTTTCTTTTATTTTCATCAAACATTACCAGATAGAAAAAAATAGATAACGCTCATAAAAAAATCACTGCAGACATTTTACGTATACGTATCTACCGGAACGTCACCGGAAATCTGGCGAACGTATCCGCGTAGACCGCTTCGCGCGATCACCGTGTGCCATGTCACCCGCAGCAAAGTAACCGGGACGTAACGCAACGTTGGGAATGTGCGGGCGAGCGGAGCCGGACGTGTGTGTGTGTTGTAGATGAACGGGCCGGGCGGCGGCGGGGGCTGGAGCGGCGCGGGCGGGGGCGGCGCGGGCGGGGCGGGGCCGGCGGCCGGCGCGGGCGCGGGGGCGGGCGGGGGCGGGCCGGCCGCGCGCGTGCGCCGCTCGCGCTCGCAAGGTACCCGCAAACTGCACAAGTGCCTGTCCACCGCGTCCGACGTGTACGCCGCGCCCCCCGCCCCACACTCTCTGCTCACCACGCGACAGTATTGCAGTTTTGGTAGTACAGTCACCTTATAAGACCGCTCGACTCGTCTTTCCGTTCTGAAACAGTCGCAATTTCCACTTCTTTTTTATTTTATTTTCTTTTCGTTTCGTTCGTTTTTGCGTGCCGCTCGATCGACTTCACCGCGTTCGTTGAACGATGATCGATCCTGGAAAAATTGGGTTCATCGCTTCGGTCTCAATTTACCTATGTCATACGTGTCGTCGAGCGAGCTCGCCGAGATCTTCTTTGGTTTCTCTTGTTTAGTTCATTTTAAATTTTTATTTTGATTACTCTGTAAACACTAACTGACTTCCTTCATTACTTATACTTATTTAGCGTATCTTAACATTCTTAACGATGTGAATCTGAACCTGTCGTAATAAAGTATAGAGCACAGAGAGATCAAAAATAAAGACATCTTATGTTATCTGTTCGATTTCAGATACGCAGCGTTACGTATACTTTACCAAAATTACAGAATCACAATATCCAACATTAGTGATAAACATTAAAATCGGTAAAGTGTTCATCGATAAAGTAACTGTCGCTTTTCACTGAGACTTGCATGTGCCGAGGTCGTGTGTATTCATTTGTATATTTCAAATTTCAGATCGGAATCATTTAATAGGTAATCGAAACAGCAAAACTCACTAATTCCTTCTTAGTTGTCATACCAAGTAGTTTGTCCCACGTGACGTTGCTCGTACTCGAGTTACATATGTGTTCAGTGTGTCCGTAAGAGCGACGCAGATGCGCCATCCATTGCCACCGACGTCGTAGCGCCGGCCCGCCTCGTGCGGGGCACAGCACAGGGTACAGGGTACACAAACACGCTCCACGCGGAGTCCCGTCGGCCCTTCAGTGGATGGCGCCTCGTGTCCGCTCACCGATCAGTCGCAGAGATCATGCTTGTAATATACTGTGATTTATTTGTCGATACAGAACCGCCTATTCCGCAGTCTGTCGCATCTATGGAGTACTTACAAATAGTGCAACCCAATGGTATCCAACAAAAGCATCTATTACATTAACATTTGTTTCGTTATGTTTATTTTGTTTCCGCACAAGTAGGTGGTTGTTTATTGTTACTTTCATAGATCGAAATTGTGGCTGTGTTTAGCGATGTTCTCCCACACTGCACTTGCACTACGAACTTGCGGCATGACTTCTAGAAACGATAACGATAAAAGGTGACTTACTACTAAAAACTATTCTCTCTATATCCTATCACTTGCTCAGTGTACGAACGAAATCTCTTTGTTATTTGTGCATTCTGAACGAGGCTTTCCATATTGTAATCGACACGAGAGCATTACTTCTGATTCTTTTTGCCTTCTAAGTTGTGTTTAAAATTATCGTTGAAAAATAATTTATCATAAGCGGTCATATTATTTTTTCTTTGCTATTTTACATGATTTCCTGTTTTCAATGTTTCGTATTTTATTATAAACTATTTGATTGATATTTGATAAACGCTTCGAACCAAACCCACTCTGTTGATACACATTTCTTATAATCGAGAGCTGTTGGTTACATGTTTTAATTTTTTGTTTCTAGCTCGACCACAAAGCAAAAAGTTTATATGGCTCGTTTTTGGCTGCCTCTATATTCGACTGTCGTTTTGTCTATGTATGCTTATGGTATCTTCCTTACTATTGCACTAGTTGCATGCACCACTAACTGATGTGCACAGAACGTTATATTATAATTTGTATATATTCATTTTAATTATGTATTATATATGTAATATGTTTGCATTGTAATTGTTTGTCCGTCCACAAAAGTGCTTTTTACAAGGTTCTTAGAACTTGTATATATTGTAGAAACTATGTGTGATGTAAACCAAAGGTTTCATGTGTAAAGTGGAGCTCCCGATAGCTTTAGTATAGAATGTAAATGGAACATTTCGCTTCACCAAGTCTAGAGATACCGTGGGATCAGCTTCACCAGCTGCAAGGGGCGCTCCCGGCTTCGCTTGCCGACTTCACTAACCCATCTTCCATTCTTCCATATTGTTTTGCTCTTGTAACATTTTTATTAATGATTTCGTATGCTTCGTTCGCTAATTCCATTACTTTCATAATGTCTGTCGATGTTAGTGAAATAATAACAACGTGATTGACAGGAAATCGGTGTTTTGACAAAATTTTAAAAAACATTCTAATACTGTGTATATGTCAAAACTCCTAATTCTAATGTCTTATTGTTCTGATTCTAATACTTATTATAATCTAAATTTTAAATTATACGTAAAAAAAATTAGTTGTGCAAATAAGCTGAGATTGGACGGGCATGCAATAAATTTCCTCTCGTAGCATGTTTCTTTACTTCATCTATTCAATTTTACACCCGACATATCTCTAGCACCTACATACGAATGGGTGGTTTCAGCTAATTTCACAACTGCACTAACACAATTCTATTGACCCGTAGTTTTTTCTAATCGTTCGTGACAGTAGTTATTGGTAGTATTTAAGTCTCTCTACATCTTTTGACGATGGCATTATAGATTTTCAGTTTATCCTTGAAATGACAGCAATTTAACTGCTGTCACCGACGTTGCTAAAATCCCTTGACCATCGTTGAATGGTTATGGGTTTTTAGCTGTGTATTTTGTCAAGCGGAGGGATAATCTTTGTGTATTATGTCTACTGGCCGCGTAGACAAGCTGGACAGCTCGTTCTCTCGTTCACGCTCCAGCAGCATGTCAAGCTTGGAGAACATATCGCAGGAAGGAATCCAGTGTTTGGCATTCGCTGACAGCTATATCAAGAAATCGGGTAAGATATTATCTAAGATTGATATTATTTTACATAACTTGTAGTTTATAAGAATCACCGAAAGTATATAAGGAAAGAAATTGTTTATAAGAGTAGAATAAGAGAATAAGAGTAGCATTATAAGCAACCTGTTCAATAACCTATACATTATACAACCAACAGTAAAAAATGGCAAAAACGACGTTTTAAGATCAGCAAAGTTGACAAGTTGTCCTGTCTCATCATTATAATTTGCTTCATTTGAAGTTTACTTTAAAAAATATGATTGTTTTTAGATCCTACATCGTTGGTCCCGACGTTGTGGATAGGCACAACACTGGGGTCTGTGCTGACGATGATGATCAACCTCCCAGAAGCGGACTTGCGACACACGCAACCCGTAGTTGTTACGACTAGTGGTAAGTGCCATAACAAACCGAATACTTGATTCGTTTATTTTAACTAGATGTCTCTCTCTCTCTCTCACACTAGGATTTAAAATTATTAATTATCTTCTTTACTTTCAGGTGGTCCCATCTTTAGGTTAAAAGGGTCAATTTTGACCATGTCTTTTCTCGATTGTAATGGTGCTTTAATTCCCTATTCATATGAAAGCTGGAAGGACGATAGTAAAGATGTAAGTACATACCATACTTAAATATTCAATTTACATTCTCACATGATTTTCGCAATATTGACGACATATTATTTATTTTAATTTAAGTACGAGGTTGAATTTTATCAATGAATGATCCAATTCTCACATTTTGTGGATCTGCTTTAATTCTTTTTATTTTTTTAGAACCGAGAGCGAAGAGAAAGAACACCAACAAAGCAGAGTTCCTCGGGCAGCGGCAGCCACACGAGCCCCACGCCGCTGGAGGCCGGCGACCGCCAGTTCGTGGTCATCGCGTCCGAGAAGCAGGCGCGCGTGGTCGCGCTGCCCAGCCAGAACTGCGTCTACCGGCAGCAGATCGTCGACACCGACTTTGTTGTTAAAGCTGAGATTGTGAGCTTAAAAGGTACTATTCTCTAACCGAATTATTGAAATTTTATTCTGGATTATGATCACTTTTCAGAAAAAGATAAAACCGAGTGGGAATCGTGGACAGTATGCAGAATCATACTTTATGTTCGCAGATAGCGTGTGCCTCGTGAGCTACCTGTCGACGGGCCACCTGTCGGCCTACAGCCTGCCGTCGCTCAGGCCGCTGCTACACGTAGATTTTCTGCCGCTCTCGGAGCTCAGGTGAGCCCTCCCCGACCCTCCACACGCGAATAATTCACACCTTTTTATTCTATTCACTTTTTATGCAGAAAATTGTTTTTGAAACCGTCGATTATGTTAACATAAGTCGAAGAGAGGACACACGCTGATTCCAAAAACAATTTTGAAGCTCGATTATTAATAATACCTACTAACCTTTAACGTGTGACTGACGATCGATATATCCGAATGAGTCGGATCCCGGACCCGAGCGGCACTCCGCACCGACTGTGGCACTAAATGATAATACAGCTTTTTACATAAACTAGATTAAACTAGCTTCGCAATATCAGCATGAGAATGCTGTAATTTTACGCTAACAGAGATTAAATTTTTTATCATTTTACATCATCCACCGTCGATCACGATCAGAATACATTTGCTATTTTATCATTTGGGAGCCGACCGACTCCTCTCAGTCGACTCGACGTTAGATCCGCTTGGCGCGGGACCGGCCTCTGGAGAGGGACAAATTTAACATTTTGCGATTCGAATTCGTGACACGCCCCGGTTCTCTGCCAAGCGGCACATTAGACGATCGGGCCAGCCGTAAGGCGCTAGTGGCCGTCGATTTCTAATCACAAAGTAGACAAAATTACGCAAACCTATCGAGCACCTCCTGTGCTTTGGATATTTGGCACACTTTATCTATTTTTTATTTTCGTTACGCCGGACGAACCGTACACGACTCGAACACAACCTCTGACAATGGAACCACACGAATGCATTCGGTCCGTTTGCCCGGGGATCGCGCACGCCCCCGCCCGTGCCTGCCCCTCCCCCCCACGCGCCGCAGCGCAGCCCGCCCCGCCCCGCGCCCCGCCCCGCCGCACCCCGCACGCCCGCGCGGGGCGCGCTGCGCTGCGACCGAACCATTAACTGACCGGTGCCTGTGTTCCTGGTAGCTTCCAGACACAGTCCAAACAGAGGGGTATCGTAGACCCAATGCTCTCCATTTGGGGCCAACAACTCATTGTTAACGAGGACACGGACCAGTAAGTCTTCGTCTATAGCGGAATTGCGTTTGTCATGTACCCGCCATCATCACTGTGGAGTCGCTCAGCGGCCTCGCTCTCCTTTGTTAGACATGTTAGTGTTTCATGTTACCCGACCGGCTTCGTCCCCGCCCCCGCCCTGCCCCGCGACACCCTCCCTCGATCTGCACGTGGGCAATACATACTGAATCCGATTGGCATTTTTGTATCAAAAGCAGTCAATAATTTAACAATTCTTAATCGACTAATGATATTTACTATTGAGCCTCGAAAAAAGCTCGGCATTCACTCTATTATAGATATTTAATATACTAGACCTGTATATTGTTAGTCGAAAATGAAATCCGTTCGCTCTAGTCCCACCCCGCTTGCCCTCGCTTCACCCCGTCCGCGCCACACACACACCCTCACACACCCTCACACGCCCACACGTATCTACAGTCTCATACTCTACTCTGTACCCGACACTCTCACTGCTGTTCTCTTATCCTTGTAATCTTTCCTTAACTTTATTTTGTTATGAGCATGACAGCTGTTGCATGATGATCTATTGCCTTCGACTTTATTTCAATGATTTCTCTCCATGTTCGCTTTTTGGTAGAAATAGAGATAATTAAAAACTTTTTATTAGTAACAATACTACGGATGCAAATACAGGTGAGATGATTTCACTTACTTTTTAATAAATAACAGAATTTAAAAGTGCTAAAACTACTAACTACAAGTTTAACAATTAAGAGTTCTGAAAATGATTTTTTAACATTGTATTTATTTAAATATGATCAAGATTTTGATCACTTATGCAATATCTACTCTATAACTAAACGTATCCAATGTAAAGGAGTACTTTATTAATTTTTAAATAAACAAAAAAATGTAGTGGCGTTTTAGTCGACAGTTATATTATAATGTGAGTTGTTTGTGGCGTGTTACAGAATAGCGAAGACGTTCTGCTTCAGCAACCGCGGCCACGGGCTGTATCTCGCGTCGCCGACTGAAATACAGAAATTCACCATTGATGCTGAATTCTGGTACGTTTTTTGTTTCATTCCATTTTCTTATTTGATGAGGGTAATCTAATATTATAAGATTAAATACACTGGTTTTTTAAATAGTTTATTCATAGTTTGCGGAACATTAATTATAAGCAGAAAACTATAATGTTTTTTGGATGATGTTTACACCAAGTTTTGAATTGTCTCTAATACATCCAGTTCACAACTAAACGAGATGATGGGGGAGCTTTTCCTGCCGCGCGACATGCCCGAGCCGCCCAAGGAAAGCTTTTTCCGCGGCCTCTTCGGGGGAGGGGTCAGGCCACTCGATAGGGAAGAGTTATGTGAGTACTACTACCATAATAAAAATGAATTATTATGCATTTTTTGGTGTTCGCTATTAAATGCTATGCATTTAGCAATAATTTACCTAAGCATTAAATACAATGCCCCTTTGTATTGAATTTCTACTGTTTTGTTTTTTACTTGCGTTATAATCCATATTAATATTATGATGATGTAATACTATTTTAGTATGCACTGACTGACTTTTTTTAGTGTTTTTTAGTGTTATTCAGTTTTGCTTTCACGGTCAAATGTAAATTCATTTAAGTATTAATTGTTTAAACACGATAGAAAACAGCTCCGACTTGGATACGATTTTGGATAACAATAGTTGAAAATCCAGTATCTAATTTTGAATTATAAAAATCAAACACAATAGAAAGCTATCACAGTTTATTTTAAATGCTATATGTTATGTGAATTTACTTTGTGTGTGAATGTACTTAGTGTGAATGTACTCTATGTGTGAATATACCTACTCTGTGTGAACGTACTCTATGTGTGAATGTACTCGGTGTTAACGTACTCTGTGTGAATGTACGTTAAGCGTGAATGTACACTATATGTGAATGTACTCTACGCGTAAATGTACTCTAAGCGTGAATTTAATCTGAATGAATGTACTCTATGTGTGAATGAACTCTATGTGAATATACTCTAAGCGTGAATGTTCTCTATATGTTTATGTACTATATGCGTGACTCTATATGTTAATGTACTATGTGTGAATGAACTCTGAGTGTATGTGCTCTATGTGAATGTACTCTAAGAGTGAATGTACTCTGTGTGAATGTACTCTAAGCGTGAATGTACTCTATGCATGTATGTACTCTATGTGAGAACGTTTTCTATGTGTGAGTGTAATTTTTATGTCACAGTTTATTTTAAATGCTATATGTTATGTGAATTTACTTTGTGTGTGAATGTACTTAGTGTGAATGTACTCTATGTGTGAATATACTCTGTGTGAACGTACTCTATGTGTGAATGTACTCTGTGTACTCTGTGTGAATTTAATCTATGTGAATATACTCTATACGGGAATGTAGTCTATGTGTGAATGAACTCTGTGTGAATGTGCTCTATGTGAATGTACTCTGTGTGAATGTACTCTAAGCGTGAATATACTCTGTGTGAATGTACTCTATGCGTGAATGAACTCTGTGTGAATGTACTCTAAGCGTGAATGTACTCTATGTGAGAACGTATTCTATGTGTGAGTGTAATTTTTATGTAATGTCAATATACGTGTACGTGTGTGCAGTCGGCGAGGGCAGCGGCAAGCCGAACCGCACGGTGGCCAAGCACATCCCGGGCGCGGAGGGCGCGGCGGGGCTGGCGGTGCGCGCGGGCGCGGCCTCCAGCGAGGTGGCGCGCGCGCACCAGCTCGTGGTGGAGCGCGGCGACAAGCTGTCCCACCTGGAGGAGCGCACCGAGCGCATGCACTCGCACGCCGCCGAGTTCTCCACCTCCGCGCACCAGCTCATGCTCAAGTACAAGGACAAGAAGTGGTACCAGCTGTGAGCGCCGAGAGACCGCTTCGGCTTCGACGCGCCCGGCTGGACGCTCCCGCGGGCTTTCGGGAACGATAATTCGATTACAACGGCACACTCGCCGAGTCGATCGGTTTGAATTGTATCTCGATGGAGTTTAGTAACGTTGAAATGTTGGTGAGGGTGAAACGTTTTATTCGATTATTGTCTGAAGGGTTGGGGGCCGCATCGCGCGGGCAGTGGGGCGCATCGCGGCTCGCCGTAGAGCTTAGCCTCTCGTAGTGTTTACGATTTTACCTCTTAGAGTAACACAATTGAACGCACAACGTTTCGTCACTCGCTCATCTTAGAGCACGTAGTTGGGCCGCCTCGGTCTCCGCTCGCGAGCTGCTCGCGAACTCCCGGAGATCCCCCGCTTCTTCCCCCGTCGTCCCATCGTAGTGTTAAATCGCTCCCGGCTTCCCCCGTCTCTCGCAGACGCCCTTGTACATACCATTCGCGTTCCGCGACGTGATAATGTAAATAAGATACACTAATGTAAACTTTTTGTACGATTATTCGTTAGCGTCTCGGTGTCCCGCGACCTTGTGGCGTCCCGTGGCAGAGAGCGATCGGAAATGTGATACAGTCTAAAGTTACTATGGTGGGAATTTCGACTGAACCGGTCGGCGAAGGACGCTCTGCCGTTCTTCGGTTCTTTTGTATGGCGATATTTTGTTGAGATGGAATTAAGAGTAACGTTAATATACATATATATCGCATCACCCGAGATTATTTAATGTCGCTCCTATTATAATATTATTCTAACTTACGAGTAGGTACGTTTTTGTAGCTACGGACGTTCGTAAATGAAACGACGACTGCGATAGTGATAGTCGACGTCGATCTGTATAAAGTATTGTTAAAGATAAATGATTAAAATATGTTTAAACGATTGGAGATTTAAGCATTGGATGACAATAATTTTGTTACTCATGTTGAGATTACTTTGACACCGCGAGGTGTATTTCCGTTTCACTTCTCGTACGCTTTACTTTTACTATTATTTATTTACTCTATTCTCTCTCTCTCTCTCTCTAATGCACACGCGGTTGAGTTGTTCTGATATGATAAATACTAATTTAATTACGTGTACATAAAATATGCCTTATACGATTTATCTTCAAGTTAATTAGTTGTTAATTAATATATCTTTATGTATTTTTATAAAGCACACTTCTTAGTCGTTCGGTAACGAAATACGCTTAGTGATAATTTTAATATTAAAGCGTAACCTGTGGTCGGGGCGCGTCGCCCGCGTAACGATAGCAATACTAACTGAGGGTTGCCAGCCTCAAGCAAACCAGACCAATCGGTGTCGTATCGGTGTCGCTAGATTAAACTGCTATGTTAAAATAATGTAAAGTTATAACTAAAAGCGTGTTGTATATTGCTGAATTAAGCGGCCGCGCCGGCTCTCCGGTCGGGCGGAATGTGGGGAGGAGATATTTATAATGTAGTAACTAATTTTTCCATTATGTTGAATTGTGGCAACTGTTAGTGTTCCGCTCGGCCGGCGAGTCGAGCGAGCTCAGTATATATAAGTACA